>NW_007231337.1:0-7382 GCF_000164805.1 Carlito syrichta | reverse complement strand
TAACTAGCTAGTTAGCCTACTCATCTAGCCGAATCATCCCATTTGCTGACTACCTAGCTATCTGACTCAATCAGCTGATTTAACCCGTTAGTTTACTAGCTGACTACTTGACTCAAGCTGCTAATGTAAACCATTAGCTCACTAGCTAGTTAGCTGTATTAACCAGCTGACTAATTTAGAAAGCTGACTTAACTGGATGACTTAGCTAGCTGACTTAAATATTTACCTTGCTGACTTAACTGGCTGACTTAACACGTTAGCTAGCTGACTTAACTACCTGAATTAAATAGTTAGCTAACTATTTAACTAGCTGAATTACTAGGTGATTTAATAATTAACTAGTTAGGTAGCAGACTTAAGTAGCTAACTTAAATAGTTAGCTAACTGTTCAGCCATCTGACTTAGCTAGCTAGCTATTTAGCTAGCCCACTTAGCTAGCTGACTTAACTACTTGGATAACGAGATAGCTAGCTGGCTTAACGAGTTAGCTAACTGTCTTAAGTTGTTGGAAAACGAGTTAACTAGCTGGCTTGACTACTTGATTAATGAGTTAGCTAGGTGTCTTAACATTTTAGCTGATGAGTCGGCTGACTACTTAGCTCATTTAACACATTGGCTGACTACCCGGCTGACTTGTTAGCTGGCTTAACAAGTTGGAAAACTAGTCGGCCGACTAGTTAGCTGGGTCAACGAATTGACTGACGAGTTGGCCCACTAGTTAGCTCGGTTAACTTGTTGTCTGCTGGTTTGCTGACTTAATTAGTCAGCTGAGTAGTTTATCGACTTGTTAGTTTGCCTAACTAGTCTGACTAGTTAACTGAGCTAACTTGTCAGCTTCAAGTTGGCCGACTAGCTGGCCGATTGGTTAGCTGACTTAATTAGTTCACCAGCTAGTCTGCCGACTGGTTAGCTGGCTTAACTAGTCGGCCAGCGAGTGAGTCAACAGGTGAGCTGACTTAACGAGTCAGCTGGTGAGTGAGCTGACTGGTCAGCTGACTTAACTAGCTGACTGGTGATTGAGCCAACCTATCACATGACTTAACTAGTCAGCCTGTAAGTGAGCCGACTGGTTAGCTGATGTAACTAGTTGGCTGGTGAGTGAGCTGACTGGTCAGTCAAATTTAATAGGCTGACGAGTGAACCAACTGGTCACAAGATTTAACAGGTCAGCGGGCGAGTAAGCTGACCGGTGAGCCAACTTAAATACTTGGCTGTCGAGTGATCCAAAGGGTGAGTTGCCTTAAGTAGTCATCTGTTAGAGCAAGCCAAATGCTGAGCTGATATAACTAGTCGGCTGGCAAGCAAGGCGACTATTCAGCTGTCCTGGTGGCTTGTGAGTGAACCAACAAGTTAGTTGACCTGTTGACTGGCTAGTGAGCCAACTCATTTGCAGACCGTGTGATGGTGAAGGAGCTGACTAGTTAGCAGACATGATGGAAAGCAAGCGAGCCCAATAATTAGCTGACCAGGTAGCTGAGTTGCTAGCGGACTAAATAGCTAGGCATCTAGCTGATTTGCTAGCTGACTTAACTAGCTAGTTGACTAGATAACTGGCTATTTGCTGACATAACTACCTAGCAAATAAATTATCTAGCTGTCTAGCCAGTTGACTTAACTAGAAGATAACTGGCTAGTTTGCTGGCTAGCTGACTTTACTAGCTAGCTGACTATCTAGCAGACTAGCTAGATGATTTAAGTAGGTAGCTGGCTAGCTAGCTAACTTAACTAGCTGAGGAGGTAGTTGACTGGCTATCTGGCTAGCCAGCTGACTTAATTAGCTAATTACCTGTTGGCTAGATGACTAGCCAGCTGGCTTAACTAATTAGCTACCTGGCAGGCTAGCTGGCTAGGCAGCCAGCTAGCTAGTTAGTGGGCTGACAAGCTGGCTAGGCAGCCAGTTTAAATAGCCAGTCGGCTGGCTGGACAGTCGGATAGCCAATCAGCTTAACTAGCCAGCCACCCTGCTGGTGAGCCAGTTAGCCAGCTGATTTAACTACCTGACCAGCCTGCTAATTAGCTGGCCTAACTTGCCAGCTACCTAGCTGGCCATCTGGCTAACTAACTGACTTTATTAGCTGACTTAACTAGATAGCCATCAGGCTAGCCAACTGGCTTAACTAGCTAGCCACCTAGCTAGCCATCCATCTAGCCAGCTCACTTACCTTCCTGACTTAACTAGGTGGCGATCTGGCTAGTCAGCTGACTTAATTAGATAGCTACCTATCTAGCCAGGTGGCTAGCCAGCTGAATATTCTAGCTGACATAACCAGCTATCCAGCTGGCTAGCAAGCTGACTTAGCTAACTAGTTACCTAGTTAGCCAGATGGATAGACGTTTGAATTAACTAGCATAATTAACCAGCTAGCCAGCTGACTAGCCTGCTGACTCAACTAGGTGACTGAACACGTTAGCGCTAGCCAGCTGATTTAACTAGCTGATATCACTAGCTAATCAGGGGTCAAGTCAGCTGATTTAACTAGTTAGCTACATATATATTACACATGCTTGCCAACTGACTTAACTATCTAGTTACCTAGGTATCCAGCTACCTAGCCAGCTGACTTAATGAGTTAGCTACACAGCTAGGCAGCTGGCTTCCCAGATGAATTAACTAGCTGACTTAACTAGCTAGCTAGCCTGCTGACTTAACTAGCTGAAATATCTACCTAGCAAGCTGTGTAGTCAAATGACTTAACTAGCTTTTTAATTAGCTAGCTTGTTGCCTAGCCAACTGACTTAACGAGGTGACTTAACAAGCTAGCCAACTGGTTAGACAGCTGACTTAAATAGTTGATTAATGAGCAAGGTAGCTGGCCAGGCATGTGAATAAACTAGCTGAATTAACCAGTAATCCAGCTGTCTAGCCAACTGACATAACTAGTTCTCTACCTCTCCAGTCACCTGGATAGCAAGCTGAGTTAAATAGCTGACTAAATTAGCTAGCCAACTGGCTAGCAAACTGACTTAACTATGTCACTACCTGTCATAACTAGCTGGCTTTACTAGCTCTCCTGCTTTCTAGCCAGTTGAATTAACTAGCTTGCTACACAGCTAGCTATCTGGCTATCCAGCTGCATTAACTAGGTGACATATCTAGCTAACCAGCTTTCTAGCCAGCTGAATAAATATCAAGCTACCTAGCTATCCAGCGGGCTAGTCAGCTGACTTAACTAAGTGACTTATCTATCTATCCAGCTGGCAACACAGCTGATATAACTAGCTAACTACCTAGCTAGAAAGCTGGCTAACAAGCTGATTTAACTAGCTGACTTACCTAGCTAGACAGGTGTCTAGACAGCTGACTTAATTGCCTATCTACCTAGCTAGTCAGCAGGCTAGCCAGCTGACTTAACTAGCAGACTTAATGAAGTAGCCAGCTGGCTAGCCAGCAGACTTAACTATCTAACTACCTAGCTAGACAGCTGAATAGCCAACTGACTTAACTAGCTGACATAACTAGACGCCAGATGGCTAGTCAGCTGACTTAGGTAGCTACCTCCTTACATAGCCCGCTGGCTGTTCAGCTGACTTAACAACCTAACTACCTAGCTAACCTGCTGGTCATTGAGCTGACTTAATAAAGTGATTTAAATAGATAGCCAGCTGGCTAGCCAGCTGACTTAACCAGCTAGCTAGCTAGTTAGCTTATTCCTTATTTAACGTGCTAGCTACCTTTCTTAATTATCTGATTTAACTCTTTAACTAACAAGCAAGCTAGCTGACTCAACGAGCTTACTTAACTCGTTAACTAACTAACTATCTGACTCATCCAGCTGATTTAACTCTTTAGCTTACTAGCTAGATAGTTTACTCAACCAGCTGACTCAACCCGCTTGCTAACTAGCTATCTAGCTGACTCACGCAGTTTACCTAATCCTTCAGTTAACTAGCTAACTACCTGACACAACCTGCTGACTTAACCCATTAGGCAACTAGCAAACTAGCTGTCTTAACCAGCTGACTAATTAAGAAAGGTGACTTAACTAGCTTACTTAGCTAACTGAATTAACTGACTGACTTAACTAGTTAGCTAGCTGACTTAACTACCTGAATTATAAAGTTAGCTAACTATTAAACTAGCTGAATAACTAGCTGACTTAACTAATTAGCTAACTAGTTCGGTAGCAGACTTAAGTAGCTGACATAAATAGTTAGCTAATTAGTGAGCTAGCTGACTTAGCTAGCTGACTTAGCTAGCTAGCTGTTTATCTAGCAGACTTAGCTGGCTGACTTAACTAGCTGACTAACGAGATAGCTAGCTGATTTAATGAGTTGGTTAACGAGTTAACTAACTGTTTTAACTAGTTGATAAACGAGTAAATTAGCTGACTTAACTAGTTGGTTAACGAGTTAGCTAGGTGACTAAACTTGACTGACAAGTCGGCTGACTAGTTAGCTGGTATAACACGTTGGCTGACTACACAACTGACTTGTTAGCTGACTTAACAAGTTGGCCGATTAGACGCCTGACTAGTTAGCTGGGTCAGTATATTGACTTATGAGTAGGCCAACTAGTTAGCTCGGTTAACGAGTTGGCATTCTGGTTTGCTGAACTAACTATTCAGCCGAATTGTTGGCCAACTATTTAGCTGGCCTAACTAGTAGGGTTACTAGTTAGTTGAGCTAACTTATCAGCTGACAAGTTGGCCTACTAGTAGACTGATGGGTTAGCTAACTCAACTAGTTGGCCGGCTAGTAGGCTGAGCATTTAGCTGACTTAACTAGTCGGCCTACTTGTGAGCCGACAGGTGAGCTGACTGAACAAGTCAGCCAGTGAGTGAGCTGAATTGACAGCTGACTTAACTAATCAGCTGGTGAGTGAGCCGACTTGTCAGTTGATTTAACAAGTTGGCCAGCGAGTGACCCGATCTGTCAGCTGACTTAACTTATTGGCAGGCGAGTGAGCTGACTGGTCACCTGAATTTAGTCGGCTTGCTAGTCAGCCAACAGCTCAGAAGACTTAACTAGCTGACTGACAATTGAGCCGACCAGTGAGCCAAGTTAACTAGTCGACCTGCCAGTGAACCGAAGGGTGAGCTGCCTTAACTAGTCAACCAGTGAGTGAGCCACTGGTGAGCTAACTTAACTAGTCAACTAGGGAAGAAGACAACTAGTTAGCTGACCTGTTGTCCTGCAAGCAAGCCGACAAGTTAGTTGACCTGTTGGCTGGCGAGCAATCTGACTAGTTTGCTGTCCAGTTGGCAGACGAGTGAGCCAACTAGTTAGCTGACCTATTAGAAAGCGAGCAATACCACTAATTAGCTGACCAGAGAGGTTTGTTGCCAACTGACTAGTTAGCTAAGTAACTAGCTGATTTGCTAGCTGACAACTAGCTAGCTAACTAGCTAGCTGACTATCTAGCTGGCATAACTAGCTAATAAAGAAGCTATCTAGCTCTCTAACTAGCTGACTTAATTAGCTTGTTAACTGGGTGGTTAGCTGGCTGGCTGACAACTACCTAGCTGAATAGCTAGCTGACTTGCTAACTGAATTTTCTAACTAACTGACTAGCAACATGACTAGGTAGCTGACTTAACTAGGAAGCTAAATAGTTAGCTCACTTGCTAGTTGACTTAACTGGCTAACTGGCTAGATAGCTGACTTAATTACCTTACTAGCTATACTAGCTAGTTGGCTGGCTAGCTGGCTATCCAGCTGACTTAACTAATTAGCTCACTGGTTGGCTAAACAGCTAGGCAGCTCTCTTAGCTAGCTAGCTTCCTGGTTGGATAACTGGCTAGGCAGCCGACTAGCTAGCTAGCAGGCTGACCAACTGGATACCTAGCCAGCTTAAATAGCCAGCCGGATGGCAGGAGAGTCAGATTAACTAGCCAACCTCCCTGCTGGTCAGCTGGCTAGCTAGCCAACTTAACTAGCTGGCCACCTACATGACCAGCCTGCTAACTGGCCCTCTTATTTTTCCAGCAACCTAGCTACCAAGCTGGCTATCTAGCTGACTTCTCTAGAAAGCTATCTGGCTAGCCATCAGGCTTAATTAGCTAGCTACCCAACTAGCTGCTTGGCTAGTGACTTGAATTAACTAGCAGAATTAACGAGCCAACTACTTAACCGAGCTAACTATGGGGCCAATTTCTCAGCCAACTAGTTGTCGAATCTAAATATTCAGCCAATTAGTCAGCCAACTTATTAAGCCAGCTAACAGGTCAGCTGAGAAGTCAGCCAACGTGTCAACCCAGCTAGCTAGTCAGCCAACTCATCAGCCAAGTCGTCACCTAGCTAGCTTGTTACCAACTAGTTAAGTGAGCTATTTTACTCGTTTACCAACTAGTTCAAACAGTTATCTAACTCATTAACCAACTCGTTAATTCATCTAGCTATCTCGTAAGCTAACTAGTTATGTCAGCTAGCTAAGTGAGCTAGCTTACTAGCTAGCTAGGTAATTCAGCTAGCTAAGACATCTAGCTCATTAGTTAGCTAATTATTTAAGTCAGATACTTAAGTCTGCTACCTAACTAGTTTGCTAATTAGTTAAGTCAGCTCATTATTCAGCTAGTTAAATAGCTAACTATTTAATTCAAGTAGTTAAGTCAGCTAGCTAATTAGGTAAGCCACCCAGTTAATCAGCGAGCCAAGTAGTTAAGTCAGCTAGCTAAGTCAGCTAGTTAAGTCAGCTTTCTAATTTAGGCAGTTGGTTAAGACACCTAGCTAGCTAGTTAGCTAAAGGTTTAAGTCAGTAGGTTGAGTCAGGTTGTTAGCTAGTTAGCTAACAGGTTAAGTCAGCTGATTGTGCCAAATAGCAAGCAAGTTAGCAAATGGGTTGAGTCAGTTGGTTGAGTAGGCTACCTAGCTAGTTAGCTAATGAGTTATGTCAGCTGGATGGTCAGCTAGTAAGCTAGATAGCTAATGAGTTACCTCAGCTGGTTGAGTCAGCTACCCAGCTCATTAACTAACAAGATAAGACAGATGATTGTCACCTAGCTAGCATGCTAGATAATGACTAAGCTAACTAGTAATCCAGCTGGTTAAGTCAGCTATCTAGCAAGGAAGTGTACTATTTAACTCAGCTTGTTAGCTAGATAGCTAGCTAGTAAGCTAACTATTTAAGTCAGCTGGCTAACTAGATAGCTAGCTAGTTAGCTAACTATTTAAGACAGTTGGCTAGCTAGGTAGTTGCTAGTTAAGTCAGCTACTTAAGTCAGCTTGCTAGCCAGCTGTCTAGCTAGGTAGCGAGCTAGTTAAGTCTGTTGGCTAGCCAGCTCTCTAGCTGGTTAATTTATCAGGTTAAAATAGCTGGATAGCCAACTGTCTAGGTAGGTAGCTAGCTAGTTAAGTCAACTAGATAGCTACCTGGCTAGCTAGTGCTGTCCGTGATTTAAATCAGTTGTCTGGCCAACTGGTCAACTGGTTATGTCAGCTAGTTT
>NW_007231336.1:0-12610 GCF_000164805.1 Carlito syrichta | reverse complement strand
GTGATTAGCCCTCTTTGTAATTGATGCCCAAGTGACTGAGTCTTCTATTTGATATGTGGCTCACTGACAGGATTTCCTTGTCATAGATGCCCAAGTGAGTACCTCTCCTCTGTGATGGATGACCCTGTGTTAGGCCCTCCTCCTGATTTGTGACTCAGTGACTGGACCTCCTTTGAGATGGGGCCACAATGACAGGCTTTCCTCTGTGAGGTGGGCCCCAGGAACTGGGTCTACTTTTTGATGGGTGCTCCAGTGGACTCAACCTCCTCTACAATATGTTACTCAGTTGCATGTCCTACTCTGTAAATAGAATCCATTTTACAAGTCCTCCTCTGTGATGAGTTTTCCAGTGACTGAGCTTCCTCTATAATGGTTACTACAGTGACTGGTCCTCTTCTGTGATCTTTGCCCAGGTGATGGCTTTTCCTCGAAAACGGGTGCTCCAGTGACTGACCCTCCTCTATTGTTACCCAGTGACTCAGCATCCTCTTTGATTAATGCACCAGTTATTGGAACTCTTGCCTAAAGTTTGCCCCAGTGACTATGCCTCCTATGTGAAGGCCTTGCCAATGAATGACCCACCACAAT
Organism: Carlito syrichta; assembly: GCF_000164805.1. Classification (NCBI taxonomy): domain Eukaryota; kingdom Metazoa; phylum Chordata; class Mammalia; order Primates; family Tarsiidae; genus Carlito; species Carlito syrichta. The sequence goes on along the minus strand of NW_007231336.1, from coordinate 12,022 downwards.
AAAGGATGCCCAGTGACAGTCCTTCTTCTCTTATGGATGCAACAGTGACTATCCTCCTCTGTGATGGGTGTCCCAGTGTCTTGCCTTGCTTAGTCATGGTTGTGCCCGTAGCATACTTGCCTCTTGATGGGCACACCAGTGCATGGTTCTCCTCCATGATTGGTGCCCCAGTGTCTGACCCTCCTCTGTGATGGGTGACACAATGACATGACCACAACTGTGATGAGTGTCCCAGTGACTGACCCTCTTCTGTGATAGGTGTCCCATTGACAGACCCTACTGTGTAATGGGTGGCTCAGTACTGTTTTTTCTCTGTGATGGATGTCCAAGTGACTGGGTCTTCTCTCTGGATGGGGCCCCAGGGACTGGCTCTGCCCTGTGATATGAACCTCAGTGACCTGCCCTTATTGAGTTTGATACCTAATTGACTGGCCCTCCTTTTTGATGGGTGACACAGTGACATGACCTCAACTGTGATGAGTGACCCCATGACTGGCCTTCTGCTGTGATAGCTGTCCTATTGATAGGCCCTACTAAGTATTGGGTGTTTCAGTACTGGTTTTCCTCTATGATAGGTGTCCCAGTGACTGGGACTCCTTTCTAGACAGGGCCACTGTGACTGACTTTCCCCTGTGATATGCACTTCAGTGACAGGCCCTCTTTGTGTTTGGTGCATAATTGATGGGCCACACTTTGTTATTGGTACTCCTGTGACTAGCTCTCCTCTGTAATCAGCACCTCATGGACTGTTCCTCATCTGTGATGGGTACACCAGTGGCCGACTTCCTCTTGATGAGTGCCCCAATGACTACTCCTCCACTGTTATGGGTGTCCCAGTGACTGGCCTCCTTTCTGAGTAAAATACTCAAGTGACTGATACACCTCTGTGATAGGTGTCCCAGTGATTAGTTACTATCTTTGATTTCTGCTCCAGTGACTGAGTGTCCTACATAATAGGTGCATCAGTGACTAAACCACCATTATGGGTGTTCCAGTGACTGTACCTCCTCATAGATTTATCCCCCGGTGACTTCTCTGTGAAAGATGCTCCAGTAATTAATTGTCCTCCATTGTGTTTACTCCAGCAAATCTTCCTTTGATAGATGTCCCTTTACATCTATCCTCTTCAGTGTTGAATGAGTAAGTCTACTCAGTGATGGGTGCCCCAGTGATTAGCCCACTCTGTGATGTTTTGGCCACTGACAGGGCCTCCTCCATAATAGAGTCTTGTTGACTATCCCACCAGTGTACTTTTTGCTTAATTGGCTGTCCCTCATTTGTGACTGATGTCTCACTTCCCTCATTTGTGATGGGTGTCTTTCCTCTGTGATGGTTGTCCCAGTGACTGATTCTTTTCTTTGATGGGTGCCCTGTGTCTTCTTTGTGGTAGGTGCTCCAGTGACTGTCCCTCCCCCATAATGGATGCCCCAGTTTCTGGCTGTCCTCTGTGATAAGCATTCCAGTGACTTGATCCATTCCAAAATGGTTATCCCTTTGATTAGCCCACCTGTGTGATGGGTGTCCCAGTGACTTGTCCTCCTCCAAAATGGGTTTCCCAGGAATTCATGTTTATCTGTGAAGTGTGTAATAGTGCCTGGCCCTGCAAGTGTTGTGTGGTCCATTGTTTGACTCTCCTCCATAATGGGTGCCCCAGACACTGGCTTTCCTTTTGGTGGGTGTATCAATATCTAGTCCTCTGATGGGTGTGCCACAGACTGGTCCTTCTCTATAATGGTTGCCTCAATGATGACCCAACCTCTTCTATGGATGCCTCAGTGAATGGACTTCTGTGATGGGTCTCCTAGTGACTAGTTCTCCTCTTTGATGAGTGACCCAGTTATCAGGACTCCTTTCTGATGGGAGCCCCATTGCTTGATCCTTTTCTATTACCACAGTCGCGATATTGGCCCTCATTTTAATGGAGGTATCAGTGACTGGCCCACCTCTGAACTGAGTGGTTCAGTTATTAGTCCTCTTCTGTATTGTGTGCCTCCATGACTGGCTCTTTCCTGAGATGTGTGCCCAATTGACTAGACTTCCTCTGTGATGGGTTTCCAGTGACTGGGCCTCCTCTTAATGTCTACACCAGTGATTGCACCTCTTCTGTGAAGGGTGCTTCAGTGACTGATTTTCCTCTGTGATAGGTGTGTCAGTGACAGTGCATACTCTGTGACAGATTTCGTAGTGACTACCCCTCCTCTGTGATGGGTACCACACTGACAATGCTTCCTCTGTGATACCTGCCCCATATGCTGTCCCTTCTCTGTTTTGGGTACCCTAGTTACTGAAACCCTCCTAATGGGTACCTCAGTGACTGGGCTCTCTGTGATGGTTGCATAAGTGACAGGCTATCATCTGTGATGTGTGCCTCAGTGACTGGCTTTCTTTTGTTATGGGTGCCCAAGTAACTGGCTCTCTTCTGTTATGGATGTCCAGTGAATTTCTCTCCTCTATGATGGATGCTCCAGGGACTAGTCCTTCTTTTTAATGGGTGCCCCAATTTCTGGGTCTTCCCCATGAGTGTTTCAGTGCCTCATACTTCTCCATAATTAGTGCTCCACTGACTAGAACTGCTCTGTGATTGATCCCCCAGTGATTGGCACTCCTCCATATTGGGTGACCAAGTGACTAACTCTTCTCTTTGGTGTTCATTCAAGTAATTGAACCTTCTCCAATATTGGTATCTCAGCACAAGTCTTCCTTTGCGAAAGGTGCTCCAACGACTGACTACTTTATGAGGCATGTCCCAATGACTGACTCTTCTCAGTAATAAGTGCCTCTCTGACGTGTCTTCATCCATAATGGATGCCCTAGTGACTATTCTTTGTGATGGATGTCTCCGTGTCTGGTCTCCTTTGTGATAGGTGTCCCAGTGACTGGCTTTCAGCTGTGGTAATTGTTCCAGTGTCTGGACCACCTCCATAATGGGTGCTCCAATAACTGGCTTTCCTCCATTATATGTGCCCCAGAAAGTGTGACTCCACTGCCCATTGACTTGTCCTCCACAAAAATATGTGCCCCAGTAACAAGGCCACATGTTATTGGTCCCTAACTGACTAGTTTTCATATATGATGAATGACCCACTGATTATCCTTCTCTGTTGTGGGTTTTCCAGTAATGACTTCCTTCATAATTGGGCTTCCAGTATCTCACCTTCATTTGTGGTGGGGTCCCTCTTACTGGTACTCCTCCTTAATGGGTACTCCATTGACTGACCCTCCTTGGTAATGGGCATCCCAGGGTTTGGGCCTACTCCATAATGTGAGCTCTATTGACTGGGTCTACTCTGTGATTTGTGCCCCAATGATTGGCCAGTCTCCAAATTGTGTGCATGGGGAACTAGTCCTTCACTGTAATGCGTTCCAGTAACTGGGCCTCCTCCATAATTCATGTTCCAGTGACTAAACATCATCTGTGAGTGGTGATCCAGTGACTAGACACCTCTGAGTGGTGCCCCAGTGACAGAGCCCCTTCTAAAGTGCTTGTCCCAGTGACTGACCCTTTTCTGTAATGGGTGTCCCAGAAACTGACCCTAACAGTAACCTGTGAAAAATACCCCAGTGAATGATCCTTCTTGGTAACAGGTGCCACAATGATTAGTTTCCTCTGTGCTCGCTTCCCCAGTGACTGAGTCTCTTACATAATGGGTATGTCAGTGACTAACTATTATGGATGCTTATGTGTCTGTAACACCTTTATGATTGGTACCTCTGTTCCCGGGCATCCCCCATAGTGGATACCTTGGTGACCACCCTCCTCTGTGATGTATGCTCCAGGAATTGGGCCTGCTGCACATTAGGCGAACCAAGTCACAAGCCCTCCTATGAGTTGATGGATCAAGTTATTGGATCTCCTCCTAATGGATACCCCAGTTACTGCCTCTCTTCTGTGAGGGTCAGTGAATGTCTCTTCTCCGTGATAGCTGCATCAATATCTTCACCTCCCCTGTGTTAGGTATCCAGTGACTAGCCCTCTTTTGTGATGGGTACCACCATAACGAATGCACCAGTGACAAACCATCATCTGTTATCATGATCACAGTGACTAGCCATCCTTTGGTTCCATGTCCCAGTGACTAGCTCTCATCTATGAGGGCAACTTTGTGCCTGTCCCCCATAATGATTGCTCCAGTGACCGACCTTCCTGTGTAGGGGTTTCCAAATGACTACACCTCCTCTGTGAAGGGTGTCCCAGTGATTGACCCTCCCCTGTGATGGGTGTCCCAGTGACTACCTCTTTTCTGCAATAGCTGTCTAAATGACTACACCTCTTCTGTGAAGGGTGTCCCAGTGATTGACTCTCCTCTGTGATGGGTGCCGCAGTGACTGCCTCTCTTATGTAATGGCTGTCCAAATGACTGACCCTCTTCTGTGACAGCTGCCTCAGCGACTGTCTCTCTTCTGTGATGTGTGCTCCTGTGTTTGGGCCTTCGTTGTAGTTGGAGCCCCAGTAACTGACTCTTCTGTGATGGGTGCCTCAGTAACAGTTTCTCCTCCTTGTTTGGTGCCTCACTGATTGGCACTCCTCTGAAATTGGTGCTCCTGTGACTAGATCTCCTTTGTGATGGATACCTAGTGATTGTCATTATCTCTGATGGGTGCCCAGTGATTGACTCTTCTGTGTGATGGATGTCCAGTGAATGACTCTCACCTGTGATAGGTGTCCCAGTGGCAAGCTATCTTCTGTGATGAGTGCACCAGTGATTAGCCTTCTTTTGTGATGGTTGCCCCAGTGACTGTCCCTCCTCCATAATAAGTGCCCAAATGACTGGTCCTCCTCTGCCACTGGAGTCACAGTGAGTGCACCTTCTCTATTATGTGTCCCAGTGACTAGACCACCTCTTTGACAGGTTTACCAGTGACTGGTTATGCTCTAATATGGGTGTCTCAGTGACTCATCTTCCTCTATAATTGATGCCCTATTGACTGGTCTTATCTGTGATGATTGGCCTAGTGACTATCCCTTTACATAATTGGTACACTAGTGACTAGTCAACCTCTGTAACAGGGAACCAATGACTAATCCTCCTCCAGAATGGATGCCTCAGTGTCTGGCCTTCCTTTATAATGCATGTTCACTTGGACTAGAACTCCTTCATAATATATGCCTCAATGTCTAGGCCTCCTCTGTGATTTGTGCCCTAATGTCTGGACTTCATATATGGTGAATGCCCAGGTGAGAAGCCCTCCTCTGTGATTGGATGTCAAAGTGACAGATCCCCTTCTACTTTAGATGACCCAGTGATTAGGCCTCCCCTGTGATTGGTGCCCAGTGACTGACCCTCCTCCATAATGATTGCACCAGTGACTAGCTATCTTCTGTGATGGGTGTCACATTTATTGTGGCTTTTCCAAAATTGATGCCCTGTTGATCTCCCTCCATTGTAGTAGGTGTCTCTATGACTGAGTCTCCTTTATAATATGTATCCCAGTGATAGTCCTTATCTGTGATTGGTGCCTCAGTGATTGGACTTCATATATCATAGGTTCCACAACTATTAACCCTCCTCTGTGAAGGATATCACAGTGAGTGGTTCTCCTTCATAATATGCACCCAATTGACTGGCCCTCCAGTGACTAGCCCTCCTCTGTGTTGAGTATCATGTGACTAAATCTTGTTTGTGATGGAGGTCCCAGTGACTGGCCCTTTTCTCTGAAAAATGCCACAGTGACTGATCCTCCTCTTAGATACCCCAGTGACTTTCTTTCCAATGTGATAGATTCCTACCCAGTGACTTGGTTCGCCTACCTAAAGTGTGCCTCAATGACTAACACCCGTACATTATGGTTGCTTCAGTGACTGTGCCTCCTTGGTGATTTGTGTTCCAGTAACCAGTCTTCCTCCATAATGATGCCCTAGTGACTAACTCTCCTCCATAACCGGTTTCCTAGTAACTGTCTATTTTCTTTAATAAGTGCCCCAGTGACAAACCCTCCTTTGTAATCAGTGTCTGGCCCTCCTCAATGATAAGTGGTCCAGTGACTTGCTCTCCTCTGTGATGGTGTTCTCTTTGACTGTCCATCTTCATAATGTGTTTCCAAGTGAATGAACCTGTTCTATTATTGGTGCCACAATACAAGCCCTCCTCTTTATGGATTTATCAGTGATTATCCCTCCTGTGTGAGGCATGCCTCTGTGAATTACCCACCTCTGTGGTGTGTGCTCAGTGTCTGCTCCCCTCTGTGATTTGCGTCCAAGTGACTGACCCTCCTCTGTGATGGATGTCCCAGTTTGGACCATCTTCTGTGATAGCTGTCCCAGTGACTGTTCTTCCTCTGTGATGTGTGTCCCAGTGACTGGTCATCTTCTGTGATAGCTGTAACAGTGTCTGGTCCTCCTCTGGATTGGGTGCCTCAGTGACTGAACGTCTTCTGTGTTGTGTAAACCTGTGACAAGACCTCCTCTGTAATTGGCACTCCAGTGACTAGTTCTCCTTTTAAGTGTGCCTCAGTGATTAACTCTCATCTGTGTTTTGTGTCTCATTGGCTCTCCTCTGTGTTTTGTGCTCACTGACTGGCCTTTCTCTGTGATAGTTTATCCAGTGACTGACTCTCCTCTGCAATTGAAGCCCCAGTGACTGGCCCAAATCTAAGAAAAGAGTCTCAATGAATGCCCTTCTCTCTGATGAGTGCAACAGTGACTGGACACTCACTGTGTTGGGTTCCTTGGTGATTTGCTCTCCTCTGTGAAGGTTGCCCCAGTGACTTGTTCTCCATTGTGATGGGTTCCCCTGTGATCAGATTTATCTGTGATGGGTAGCCCAGTGACTGATTCTCCTCCATATTTACTTCACCAGTGAATGACTCTCCTCTGAGATGAGTCCTAGTGGTTGGAACTCCTTTATAAGTGCTCCAGAACTAGCTGTGCTCTGTAATGGTTCCCCTAATGACTCACACTGCTCTGTGAAGCGTAAGTAAGAGAACTTCCTCCGTTATGGGTTACCCAGTTACTGAATCTTCACTGCAATAGGTGTCTCTCCCTCATCTGTGGATGTATGCCCCTGAGATGGGTCATTCTCTTTGATGGGTGGCTGAGTGTCTCCCTGTCCTCTGTTATGGAAGTCACAGTGACTGGCATTTCTCTGTGATGGGAGCTCCAGTTACTAGCCTTCATCTGTAATGGGTGCCCCACTTACAGGAACTAATCTGTGATAAGAACTCAAGTGACTGGGCCTCTCCTAATGGGTGACCCAGTGATTGGTCCTCCTTTGTGATTTGTGCTTCAATGAATGGCCCTTATCTGTGATGTGTGCCTCAGTAACAGGCTCTTTTTCATGATGGGTGCTTCAATGACTGGCTTTTCTCTCTAATGCATGCTACAAGGAGTAGCCTTTTCTCTGATGGGAGCCCCAGTCCCTGGTCATTTTCTATATTATGTGCCCCAGTGACTATCTCACCTCTGTGATGGGTAGCCCAGTAACTAGCCTCTTCTTTGATCAGTGTCCCAAAGACTGGCCCTCATTCCTTTGGATTCCTTAGTGATTAGTCCTTCCCTGTGATTCGTGCCCCTATGTCTGGCTCTCATCTACTGATGGGTTTCCCCGTGACTGGTTCACCCTGTTATTATTGCTCCAGTGCCTAGGACTCCTCCATAATGGGTGCCCCTGTGATTGGTCCTTCTTTATTATAGGTGTCCCAGTGACATTGTCTTCTTTATGATTGGTACCCTAGTGACTAGTGCCCTTCCATAATGATTTTCCCAGTGACTTGTCCTTCTCTGTGATGGTTGCCCCACTTAATGGGTCTCCTCAGTTATGAGTGTCCAATGACTATCCCTTTTTTGTGATGGGTGCTTTTGTGACTGGCCTTCATTTGTGATGAGTGCCACAATGACAAGCCCTCTTCTGTAATAAATGTTCCTGTGACTAAGACTTCTCTTAAGATGTATCTTTGTTATTGACCCTCCTCCATGATGGTTGCCATAGTTCCTGATACTGAACTGTGATAGGTACCCCAGAGAGTGCCCTTCTTATAGGATGGGAGTCCTAGACATCGGATTTCCTCTATGATGAATACTCCAGTGACTGGCTCTCATATTTGATAGTTTTTCCAGTAAATAGTCATCCTCCATAATTGGTGCCCAAGTGATTATCCTACCTCTATGATGAGTGACCACTCTCTGGCCCTCTTCCAAATAGATGCCCCAATGACTCATCTTCCTCCATATCGGGGCCCCACTGACTGACCTTTCTCCATTATGGTTGCTTCAGTAACTTTATTATGGTTGCTTCAAGCCGTTCTCTGTAATCATTGCCCAAGAGACTAGCTCTCCTTTGGGTTGGGTGTCCCATTAGTGGACTTAATCCATAATTGGTATTGAATTGATTTACTCCCTTTTGTTATGGGTGTCCAAATGTATGGGTCTCCTACATAATGTGTGCCACAGTGACTGGGCCTCTTCTTTGATTGATACTCCAGTGACTGGCCTTCATATATGCTGCGTGCTCAGTGATAAGCTTTCCTCGGTGATGAGTGTCACAGTGACAGGGCCTTCTCCATAATGGGTGCCCAAATGACTGTTTCTCCTCTGTGATGGGTACTCCAGTAATTAACCATCCTCTATGATGAGTGCTGTAGTGACTATAAAAGGTGTCTTAGTAACTACATCTCCTCCAAAATGCATACCTAGTGACTAAACCTTCTCTTTAATAGTGCCCAGTTTCTTGACTTCCTCAGTAATGGGTACCTTAGTGACTCAGCCACTTTTGCCATGTGTGCCCCAGTTCCTGAACCTCCTCCATAATAGATGTGCAATTGACTGTTCCTTCTCTGTGAGGAGTGTCCCTGGGACTGGCCCACCTACGTGATGGTTGCTACGGTGATTGCCCTTCCTCTGATATGGGGGCTCCTTTGACTGGTCCTCATCTGTGGAGGATACTCAAGTGATTGGTCATTTCTGTGATGACTTTCCTAGGGATTATTCCTCCTCTGTGATTGGGGCTTAGTGACTAGACTTTCCTGTGATGGGTGCCCTAGTGACTGGTCATCCTTTGTGATCGGCGCTCCAGTTATTGCCCCCTTCTGTGATAAATGTCCCAGTGAATGATCCTTCTTTGTCATGGATGACCTAGTGACTGGAACTCCTATTTGATTGGTGTTCCATTGCCTGGTCCTCATCTGAAATCAGTGCCCAGTGACTGTCCCTTATCTATAATGGGTAACCTCCTTCTCTGTGATAGGTTTCTCAGGGACTGTCCCTCCACTGTTATTGGTGTCCCAATGACTGGCCACCCATGGGATAGGTGAACGAGGACATTCTCTCCTGTGATATGTGACCCAGGTTTTAACTCCCTCCATAAGGGATGACTCAGCCACTGACTGTCCTCTGGGAAGTGTGCCCAAAGATTGAACTTCCTCCATAATAGGTGTTCTGTTGAAAGGGCTTCCTATGTGATTGGTTCTCAGTGATAGTCCTTCCTCCAAAATAAGTGCCAAAATAAATAGCTATCTCCTTGACTTGCTGTCTGTGATGAATGTCACAGTGACTGGATCTTCTCTGTGATAGATGCATCAGTGGCTAGCCCTCCTCCATAATGAACACCCCATGACTAGCCCCCCATGTGAGGGGTTTCCCTATATCTAGTCTGCTTCTGTGATGAGTGTAACAGTGACTGATCATTCTCTATTATGGTTGCTCCAGTGATTGCCCCTCCTCTGTGAATGGTGTACCAGTGATTGGGCCTTCTCCATAGAGGGTGAATATTGAATGGGCCTCCTTTGTGATTAGTGTCCCATTGACAGATCTTTCTCCAAATAGGGAACCACATTAAATAGTCCTCCTCTGTAACGGGTGTCCCAGTCACTGGCCGTGGTCCGTGATGGGTGTCACCGTGACTGAATCTCCTCTGTGATAGATGTCATAGTGACTTGGTTTCCTCTGTAGTGTGTGCTTCAGTGACTAACTCTTCTCTGGGATGAGTGCCCTCATGAACATCCTGTCTCTGTGATGGTTGAAGCACTGACTTGCCCTTCTCTATTGTGAGTGCTCCAGTGATTGCCCCTCCTCTGTGTTGCATGCCAAGTAACAGGTCCTCCTCTGTAAAGGGTACTCAAGTGATTTTCTCTCTTCAGTAATTGCTGTCTCAGTGATTGGCCCTTCTCTGTGATGGGTGCCTCTGACTTTCTTCCACTCTGTTTTTGATGCATTAACTGGCCCTCCTATGTGACTGGTGCATAAGTGACTGACTTTCTCTGTTATCTTCTCTAGTACTGGCCTCCATCTGTGATGGGTATCCCAGTTACAGACTGCCTTTGTCATGGGTGTCCCAGAGACTGATTTCTCCACTATGATGGCTTCACTCATAACTAGGCATCTTTTAGAGGAGTGAGTAGACCTCTTTGATATGTACCCTTATGACTGGGGCTCCTCTGTGATGGGTGCCTCAGGGACTGGCCAACCTCTGTGATAGTTGCCTAAGTAACAGTGTCAAGAGTGATGTGTACCCAGGTGACCAGTGTCTTTCTGTGATTAGTGCTCCAGTTCCTGGGACTTTTCCTATTGGATTTCTTATTGACTGCTTCTCCTCTGTGATTGGCACTACTCTAATAGGTGGCTCGGTGACTGCATCCCCTCTGTGATGGGTGCATGAGTGACTAGTCCCCACCCATAAAGAATGCCCTAGTGATCAGTCCTCCTCTGTGGTGGATGCCACAATCAAGGTTATTTTCTGTGATGGGATTCAAAATGATTAACTTTCTTCTGTGTTAGTCGCCCCACTGACTGAGCTTTCTCCATAATAGGTGCCCCAGTGATTCACCCTTTTCTGTGCCGGGTGCCACAGTGATTTGGTCCTCCTCTGTGCTAGGAGTACTAGACTATGGCTCTCCTACATGATCAGTGTCCCAGTGACAAGGTCTCCTCTGTGATAGTTGCCCCAGTAACTGGGTTTCCTCTATAATTGGTGCCTCAGTGATTCACTCTCTTCTGTGATGGGTGCCACAGTGATTGTTCCTTCATCATTATGGGTGTGCCAGTGATAGGCCTTTCTTTGTTTGTACCCCAGTGACTGGCATCCTCAATAATCGGTGCACCAGTGACTAGGTTTTTTCTAGATCAGTGCCCCAGTAAAAAAATGCCTCTATGATGTGTGTCCCAGTGTCAGGACCTCCTTGATTTTGTGTACCCCAGTGATTGGCCCTCCTTCTGATGGTTGCTCCAGTGACTGAGTCTTCTCTGTGATGGGTTTATCAGTGAATTTCCCTCTTCTGTGATAGTTGCCTCAGTGACTGTGTGTCCACAGCAATGTGTGCCCAGGTGACTAGCCTTCTTTTGGAATGAATGCCAAAGGGACCGGTCCTTCTCCTATTGGATTATACAGGAACTGGATTGCTCTGTGATGGGTGCCTCAGTGATTGGCATTCCTTTATGATAGGAGCCACAGTGACTGTGGTCCCTCTGTAATTCCATCCTCAGTGAGTAACCCTCGTCCATAATGGATGCCAGAGTAACTAGCCCTCCTCTGTGCTGAGTGCCACAGACACTGGCTATCCTGTGTGATGGGAGTCCTAGCTACAGGTTCCTTTCTTTGGTTGTTGCCACAGTGACTGGGTCTCAACCATTATTGGTGCTTCAGTGACTGGACCTTGTCTGTGCTGGGTGCCCCAGTGACTGGTCCTTCTTTGTAATGGGTGTGCCAGTGATTGGTCATCTTTTTCCAATCGATGCATCACTGACTGTGCATCATTCATAGTGGGTACCCCAGTGACTGGGCTGTTTTTGTCATATGTGTCCCAGTCACTCGTCCCTTACCATAATGATTGACCCACTGACTAGTCTTCCTTTGTGAAGATTGTTTCAATGAATGGCCTTGCTCTATAATGGGTTCCACAGTGCCTTGCTCTCTTCTGTTATGTGTCACAAAGAAACTAACCTTTCTAAGTTTTGAGTGTACTAGTGACTTGTTCTTCTCTGTGAGGTGTTCCCTCATGACTGGGCCACCTCTGTGATGGAATCCTCAATGACTGGCCTTCTGTTTTCATGGGTGCCCAAGTGACTGGCCCAATTCTCTGATGGGTGTCCAGT
>NW_007231335.1:19474-31222 GCF_000164805.1 Carlito syrichta | reverse complement strand
TTTATCCCCCAAAGAGGGCTTTTCTGTGGTACTTATGGGTAATAATCAAGATGGAGTAACTTTGGACAAGGGCATATATGCCCAGTAAAGGTTGGGACAAAGAAAGAGCTAGGAGGGTGAGATGCAAATGAGAGGCAGGTAAGATGCAAATGAGAAGAACTACCCTAGAAGGGAGAGAGAAAAACCCAGAACACTCCCCCACTGTGGGTAACTCATTTCAGCCCCCTCTCTTTTCTGGAGAGCTTCATTACTTAATAAACTCTATCTTTCACTCATCTTTTTCCCGTCTGCATTCCTTAATCTTCTTGGTCATGGGGCAAGAACCCTATGTTCCTGTTTTAAACTGACAATGGAGTTAAATACTCCTGCAACACTTGGAAGTTCCTAAACTGGCACTGCTGTTTGAGACCTTTACTTTCCTGAACTAAAAAAACTGGTAAATCCCGTTTCCTTGCTTTTTTATTGTTTATTTTCCTTGTTTTATTTTTGCAGCAAAGCTAACAATATACTTTTCTCTTTAAAAAGTAGCACAAAAGAAGAAAGGTCACAACATTAATAGTTGAATATCTTAGAGGGGCTTGACTGTTTTGAGCACCTTTTAAAAAATTTTTGTATTTTAAGGATGTAGGGTACAATTCAGGGTTAGGTATACAAAAGTTCATTATGCAGGTACCCTTGTGATGAGGTGAGCCCCTCCCTCACTTGACAATCCCACAACTGCCAATCCCACACCCCTTACTCTGACAGTTTCAAACAACTATGGCCAATCTCTTTTTTTTTTTTTTTTGAGTTGGAGTCTCACTCCGTCCCCCAGGCTGGAGTGCAGTGGCACACTCCCAGCCACTGCAGCTTCGACCGCTGGGCTCCAGCGATCCTTCCACTTCAGCCTTCCAAGTAGTCAGAACTACAATCGCACACTACCACGCCCAGCTAATTTTTTATTTTATTGTAGAGATGAGGTCTCACCAAGTTGCCCGGGTAGGTCTCAAACCCGCGGGTTTAGGCAATCCACTCACCTCAGCCTCCAAAAGTGCTGGGATTACAGGCTGAGCCACCAAGCCTGGCTCAATCCCTTTTCTATAGTATTATGATAATTGTTCAAGGTCCACTTATGAGTGAGAACATATGGTACTTTGTTCTTTGTTTCTGTGATATATTACTGAGTATGATAGACTCTAAATCTATCCAAGTTGCTGTGAAGTTCATATGTTTGTCTTTCTTTATGGCTACATAATATTCCATTGTGTATATGTGCCACATTTTTTTTATCCATGTATGTTTAGGGTGGATATTTCTTGTTTATGGATTGAACCTGTTTTCATTATGCAGTGGTCTTTTGTATCTTTTAAAACATTGATAGCTTAAATATTGCTTTGTCTGATTTTTGATTGCAACTCCTACCTTCTTTTGTTATTCATTTGCCTGAAACACATTTTACACACCTTACCTTTGAATCTATGTGTGTCCTGTGTGGTAAGATGAGTTTTCTAGATGCAGAAAATAATAGGGTCATGGTTTCTTATCCAGTTTGCCATCCTTTGTCTTTTCCATAGTACATTTAGTCCAGTCGTCTTCAGGCTGATTAGTGAAATGTAATTGTTTATCCCTTAATGGAGTTCTTATAATTTTTTTTCTATGTTTGTTTGCTCATTTTCTTTTAGCTTTGGAATTCATGTATGTGTGTGTTTTCCAGTTTGCTGTTGCAATGTATTCTCTGTTGATTTTGTGACATGCTGTTTCTTTTGGGAAGTGTGTGGTCATTATTTTTTATTTATTTCTTCTGTGCTTAATACATTTTTAATTTCTCCTGTATATTTGGTCAGAAAGCTGCATAATCTCGTAGGGATTGGATGTCTGGGAAGGATTTGATTCTCTATCACTGATGAAGTTGAGGTTGGCTGTTTAGGAAATTCTTGGTGGACAACTCATCTTTAGCAAAGCCTCAAACAACAAACACAGGGGAGAGGAGAACCTATGTAGTAAATGGTGTTAGGAAAACTGGCTGATAGTGTGCAGAAGATTGAAATAGGACCTCTACCTGTCACCATACATAAAAAATAACTCTAAATGAATAAAAGACCTAGGCATAAAACCTCAAGCTATAAGAACCTTAGAAAATGCAGGAAACACCCTTATGGAAATTGGAACTGGCAACCAATTCCTATTCAGAACCCTAAATGCTAACACGTTTAGAAATAAGATAGACAGGGGAGCCTCATCAAACTGAGATTCTTCTGCAAAGAAGAAACTATCAAGAGAGTGGGAAGACAGTTCACAGAATAGGAAAAATATTTGCCAACTGTTTATCTGAGAAAGGCCTAACATTTAGGATCTACAAGGAACTCATTTGTACCAAAAGGAAAAAACAAACAGTTCCTTTAAAAAGTGGACAAAACACATGGATAGACACTTCTCAGAACAAGATATACAAGTAGCCAATAAACACATGAAAAAGTGCTCAGCCTCACTCATCATCAGAGAAATGCAAATGAAAACCACATTGAGATACTACCTAACCCCAGTAAGAATGGCCATCATTAATAAAACAAACAACAACAAATGCTGGCAAGAATGTGGAGAGAAAGGAATGCCTCTATACTGCTGGTGGGAATGCAAACTACTGCCACCTCTTTGGAAGACAGTGTGGTGATTTCTGAAAGAACTAGAAATTGATCTTCCATATGACCTAGCAATTCCCCTATTGGGAATATACCCGGAGGAACTCAAATCATTGTACAAAAGAGATACCTTCACACGTATGTTTGTTGCAGTCTGTTCACAATAGCAAAAACATGGAACCAACCATGTTGCCCATTGAAACTGAGCTGGATTAAAAAAATGTGGTACATATACACAGTAGAATATGATGCAGCCATAAAGAAGGACAAATATATGACCTTCACAGCAACTTGAATGGATTTGGAGTCGATCATACTCAGTGATCTATCACAGAAACAAAGAACAGAGTACCATATGTTCTCACTCATTAGTGGACCTTGTGTAATTATAACAGTATAAGAAAGAGTTTGGCTGTAATGGGAAGCTGTCAGGGGGGTGGTGGGATTGGCTGTTGAGGGAAACTGCTAGGGGCAGGAGGGGCATACCTCATCAACAAGAGTACCTGCATAATCAATGTTTGCATATCTAACCCTGAATTGTACCCCACATCTTTATAATGAAAAGAAGAAAAAAGAAAAAGTGTGACCTGACACAGTAGCTCAAGCCTGTAATCCCAGCAATTTGGGAGGTCGAGGTGAGAGGACTGCCTAAGTTCAGGGGTTCAAGACCAGCCTGGGCAACTTTTGAGACCTTATCTCTAACAATAAAACAAACAAACAAAAAATAGTAAGCCAGGCATGGTAGTGTGCACCTGTAGTTCCAGCTACTTGGAAGGCTGAAGCAGAAGGATCACCTGAACCCAGCAGGTCAAGGCTGTGATGGCTGTGAGCAGCATGCCACTGTACTCCAGCCTGGGCAAAAGAGTGAGACTCCAACTCAAAAAAATAAAAATAAAAAGAAAGAAAGAAATGCTCAGCTTCACTAGTCATCAAAGAAATGCAAATTAAAACCACACTGAGATACCACCTAACTCCGGTCAGGATGGCCATCATCAATAACTCAGAAACAACAGATGCTGGGAAGGATACAGGCATAAGGGAACACTTCTACACTGTTGGTGTGAGTGTAAACTAGTACAACCTCTATGGAAAACAGTTTGGTTATCCTAAGGGATCTAAAACTCAACCTTCCATATGACCTCCCAGTCCCCCTACTGGGAATATACCCAGAGGAACTCAAATCATTCTATGAAAAAGATACCTGAGTGTTATAATTGTTCAAGGTCCGCTTATGAGTGAGAACATATGGTACTCTCTTCTTTGTTTCTGTGATAGATCACTGAGTATGATCGACTCCAAATCCACCCAAGTTACTGTGAAGTCCGTATATTTGTCCTTATTTATGGCTGCATAATATTCCATTGTGTATATATACCAAATTTTCTTTATCCAGTCAAGAAAACATTTGGCAGTAATGGGAAACTGTCAGGGGAGGGAGGGTGGGATTGACAGTTGAGGGAAACTCCTAGGGGAGGGAGGGGCATATCTCATCAACAAGGGTAACTGCATAATCAATGTTTGTATACCTAAACCTGAATTGTACCCCACATTCTTATAATAAAAGAAATAATAATATATGAATAAATAGATAAATAATGAACTTAGTGACACTGGGGATTAGGATAATAGGTATAACATTAAAAAAAAGATACCTGCACATGCATGTTTATTGCAGCATTATTCACAATAGCAAAAACAGGGAACCAACCATGTCACCCATTGAAAGAGGACTGGATTTTTTTTTTAAAAACATGGTATATTACATAATAGAATATTATGCAGCCATAAATAAGGACAAAATTATGAACTTCACAGCAACTTGGAGGAACTTAGAATCTATAATACTGAGTGATCTATCACAGAAACAAAGAACAGAGTATCACAAGTGCTCATTCATAAGCAGACCTTGAACAATTATTATAATACTATAAGAAAGAAATTGGCAGTAGTAGGAAACTGCCAGGGGCTGGGGCATGGGGTTGGCAGTAGTGGGAACCTGACAGGGGAATGGGGAACACACCTCACTGACAAAGGTACCTGCATACTGAACATTTGTATACCTAACCCTTAATTGTACCCCACATCTTTAAAATAAAATTAAAACTTGAAGAAAAAAACAAAACAAAACAGAAACAAAGAACAGAGTACTGTATGTTCCCACTCATAAGCTGACCTTGAATGGTTGTCATAATACTGTGAGAAAGGGATTCACAGTAGTGAGTAACTGCCAGGGGAGGGAGGGATTGGCACCTGAGGAAAACTGCCTGGGGAGAGAAGGGCACCCCTCATCAACAAGGCTACCTGCATAACCAACATTTGAATACCTAAACTAAATTTTACCCCACATCTTTAAATGAAACAAAAGAAAAAAAAGAAATTCTTGTTTGAAATTGTTTATCTTTGAGGACTTTGAATCTTGGACTCCAGTCTTTTATTCTTACTTGTAGTGCTTCAGCTGATAGGTCTGCTACTCTGATTGGTTTTCCCCGGTAGGTAGTCTGATCTTTCTCTCTTGCTTCCTTTGGAATTTTTTCTTTTGTGCCTACTTTGTGTAGGCAGATTACTACATGTCTAGGGGTTGGTCTTCTCATTTGATGTCTTGTCAGGGTTTTCTGTATCTCTTGTGCTTGACTGGTCATATCTCTGGTGAGATGGGCAAAATTTTCTTGATTTAAGATTTAGAGTCTATCATACTCAGTGATCTATCACAGAAATGAAGAAGCAAGTACCATATTTTCTCACTCATAAGCAAACCTTGAACAATTATCAGAATACTATAAGAAAGGGATTGGCAGTAGTGGAAAATGTTCAGAGAAAGGGATAGTATTGGCAGTTGAGGGAAACTGCCAGGGAAGGGAGGGACACACCTCATCAATAAGTGTACCTACATTATGAACATTTGTACACCTAACCCTGAATTTTACCCCACATCTTTAAATATGGAAAAAAATAAAATGAAATGAAATAAAAGCTGAAAAAATAAAAATATAAATAAAAAGGAAATATTCTTAATATAGCTAATTATCAAGTAAATGCAAATAAAAACCATGATGAAATACCATCTCACATCAGTCAGAATGGCTATCATTAACAAGTCAAGAGAAAAAGGATGCTGGTGAGGTTGCACAGAAACAGGAATTTTCATACACTGTTGGTGGGAATAGAAGCTAGTGAAACCCCTGTGGAAAATAGTTGTGAATTTTTTTCAAGAACTAAAAACAGGATTACTATTCCACTCAGGAATCCCACTACAGGAGATACGACCAAAGAGACAAGCATTGTTCTACTAAATGATAGTAGTATTCAATATATAAATTCATATGGAAACATAAATGACCATGAATAGCCAAAACAATCCTGAACAAAATAATTGAATTAGGAGGTATTACACTTCCAGACATTAAACCTTATTATAAGGATATAATAATCAAAACTACTTGGGCTTGGTACAAGAACAGGCATAAAGACCAATGGAACAGGATAAAAATTCCTGAAGCAAAATCGCAATTTCTAAACCAGCTCATCTTAAACAAAGCCTCCAATAACAATCATTGGGGAGAGGGGAACCTACTCAGTAAATGGTGCTGGGAAAACAGGCTGATCACTTAGAAAGATTAGATCAAGACCCCTATTACGATGCACAAAAATCAACTCAAAATGGATAAAAGACCTAGACATAAAATGTCAATTTATAAGAACCTTAGAAAATACAGGAGACAATCATATGGAAATTGGAACTGGCAATCAATTCTTGATCAAAAGCCCATTTTATATAAGAGGTAAGATAGACAAGTGGTACCTCATCAGACCGAAAATTTCAGCAAAGCAAAAGGAATCATCAAAAGAGTGGGGAGACTTCCTACAGAATGGGAAAAATATTTATCAACTGTATATCTCACAAATGCCTAACATCTAGGATATACAAGGAACTCAAATATGTCACAAAAATACAAGTAAGCGTCCCTATTAAAAAGTGGGCAGGCTGGGCTCAGTGACTTAGCCTGTAATCCCAGCACTTTGGGAAACCAAAGTGATTGGATTGCCTGAACCCACGGGTTTAAGACCAGTCTGGGCAACTTGGCAAGACCTCATCTCCAGAAAAAAAAAAAAGCCAGTTGTGGTAGCTTGCCACTGTGGTTCTGGCTACCTGGAAGGCTGAAGCGGAAGGATCACCAGAGCCCATCAGGTGGTCACTGGGTTGGCTGTAAGTGTGCTATTGCACTCCAATCTGGGCAATGGAGTGAGAATACAATAACAAAAAAACCAAAAGCAAAAGGTGCTCAAAAGATATGAACAAAAAGTTCTCAAAAGAAGACGGAGAAGCAGCCAAAGATGCATGAAAAAAAGCTCAGCCTCACTAATTATCAAATAAATGCAAATTAAAACCACACTGTGATACCACTGAACTCCAGTCAGGATGTCCATCATTGATAAGTCAAAGAACTACAGATGCTGGAGATGATGTGGGGAAGAGGGAACACTTCTCTGTTGGTGGGAGTATAAGCTAGTACAGCCTCTGTGGAAAACATTGTGGCGATTCCTAAAAGGCCTAAAAATGGACCTTCCATATCAGCAACCCTCCTTCTGGAAATATACCAGGAAGAGCACAAATCACTCTATG
Organism: Carlito syrichta; assembly: GCF_000164805.1. Lineage (NCBI taxonomy): Eukaryota > Metazoa > Chordata > Mammalia > Primates > Tarsiidae > Carlito > Carlito syrichta. The sequence goes on along the minus strand of NW_007231335.1, from coordinate 23,983 downwards.
AAAAAGACATCTGAACACACAAGTTTATTGCATTATTATTATTATTATTATTATTATTTTGAGTTGGGGTCTCACTCTGTTGCCCAGACTGGAATGCAGTAGCACACTTCTGGCCACTGCAGTCTCGGCCTGCTGGGCTCCAGTGATCCTTCCGCCTCAGCCTTCCAAGTAGCTGAAACTATAGGCACACACTACCACGCCCAGCTAATTTTTTTAATTTACTGTAGAGAGGAGGTCTTGCCAAGTTGCCCAGGTGGGTTGGGAACCATCGGCTCAGGCAATTCACTCACGTCAGTCTCCCAAAGCACAGGATTACAGGCTGAGTCACCGAGCCTGGCTACTGCAGCATTATTAACAACAGCAAAAACATGGAACCAACTATGTTGCCTATGAAAAGTGGACTGGATTTTTAAATGTAGTACACATATACAATGGAATATTAAGCAGCCATAAAGAAGTACAAAATTATGTACTTCACATCAATTTGCCTGGATGTAGAGTCAGTAATACTCAGTGATCTATCATAGAAATAAAGAACTGAATACCACATATTCTCCTTAAGCAGACCCTGAACAAATATCAAAATACTATAAGAAAGGGATTGGTAGTGGGAAACTGACAGGGAAGGGGTGGAACACTTTGTCAATAAAGATACCTAGTGAAGTGAGAACTAAAGTGAGGCCCAAACTGTACCTGCAAAGTGACTATTTGCATAATTTTACCCTGAATTGTAACCCACATCTTTAAAAAAGTTTTTTAAAATTTTCCATTAAGTGGGCAAAAGACATGAACAGTCATTTCCAAGAAAGACATGAGCAGACAACAGACACATGAAAAAATCCTCAGCCTCATTAATCATCAGAAAAATGCAAATTAAAACTACACCAAGATACCACCTAACTCCAATAAGAAAGGTCATTTTCAATAAAATTAAAAAACAACCAATGCTAATAAGGATTCAGAGAAAAGGAAGTGCTTCTACACTGTTTTTGGGAAGGCAAATTAGTTCAACCTCTATGGAAAACGTTGTGGCAATTCCTAAAAGACCTAGAAATTGACCATCCATATGGACCCAGCAATTCCACTTCTGGGAATGTGCCCAAAAGATCTTAAATCACTCTACAAAAATGATACCTGTACATACATGCTTATTGTAGTGCTATTTACAATAGCTAAAACTTGGAACTAACCATCTAGCCCATCAAATCTGGACTGAGTAAAAAACAAATGTGGTATATATGCATGATGGAACATTGTGCAGCCATATGGAAAAGAAAATTATATATGAACTTTGCAGCAAATTAGATGAATTTAGAGACCATAATAACCAGTGTTTTATCACAGAAACAAAGAACTGAGTACACATATTCTTACTTATAAGTGGACCCTGAACATTTGACATAATACTATAAGAAGGGACTGGCAATAGCTGGAAACTGCTAGATGATGGGGACGGGGGCTCATAAAATCAATAAGCATACCTGATCTCAAGCAAGGCAAAGTAAGGACCAAAGGGAGGACAAAATTTTACCTGTACGATGACCACTAATACCTAATCCTGAATTTTCCCTTAGGTCTTAAATAAAATAAAATATAATAGTATTCCTATATTTATGACATTACTAATCACAATAGCAGCAACATGGACCCAATGTTAGTGCTTATAAATGGTGAGGAGGAAAACATAAATGAGATCCACATTCACTATGGAATACTATGCAGCCATGAAAAAGAATGAAATTATGTCCTTTGCAGCAACATGGATGCAGCTGGCAGCCCATATTCCAAGTGAATTTCAAAACAAACAGAAAACCTAATACCAATTGTTCTCTCTTACTAGTGGGAGTTTAATACTGAGTACACATGGGCATAAGAATGAGAACCAGAGATGCTGGGGAAAAAAAGGTCAAAAAAGGAGAAAATAGATAGGGACAAGACTTGGAAACTACTTATTGGGTAGCATATAACCACTTTGGTGACAGGCTCAATAGAAACTCAAGCCACCTTATTAGGCAACAGGCTTATATATCAAACCTGACCATTTATCCAGTGAATCTCAAATGAAATTAAAATCAAAAGGAATATTACATTTTCCACAAAATTTAAAAAAGGGGTGCAAACTAAAGATATGTTCCACACACTGAGTATTTGGAATTAAATCTGAGCCTTAGAATTCCAACCAATATGGTTCCAGGCAAAAAGAAAGCCACTAGGTTGGCCACCTGGAACCTTCTGCTGTCTGTCTGACTGAGAAGTGTGGGGGCAAGGAAGGTATCCTTCCTAAGGGAATTTCAGCCAAACATTCTGTGTAGTCTGAGCATCCTTGACTGCATTGTAGAGGGACTCCATCAGCATCACTGTATTGTGTATCCCAGTGATTATGGGTTGCAGATGTCTTCATTTTGAATATGGCTTTGGTTTGGCATCATGGTGATGAACATCTCTTGTTCTTTTGATGACTGTTTGTTTAGGAGGGCAATGTTCAGGAGGGCACACCTGAGGGTAAAAATAGCCCCCAGAAATAGAGCATATAGGAGTGCATGTGACTCCAGAAATGTAGATGGGGCTTGGGGGAGGACATCCAAAGAACTCGGTCTTCAGGAGGGGCTCTGCGGGGGTCCTGCCCCTGTGAGGATCGGGAGTCCCTGGTCGGTGAGATTGTGTCAGCGATTATACTGGAGGGATAGATATAAAGAGAAAGAAAGAGACTAGACTCCTGTCTAGTGCAGAAGCCGTTTATTGGAAATTACAACGGGTCTTTTATTTCCAAATTTTGCAGTCAGTCTCACATGACTTTCATGTGAACACAAAGTCAGGTGGATAAGGGGCGTCCCCCACCCACCAGATGTTTTCTCAGGTATAAGGAAGGACAAACCCAAAATTGTCTTACTGTTCCCTATGCCTGGTTAATGTTCCTCAAAAGCAAAGAAACAATCCCTACTAGCATCCTGATGTTCTAATAATCAATAACTTCTAAAGTTTATGTGTACACAACACCTATGATGACTAACTTAAATCCTATTACCTTTCTATTCTATGTTAATTCTACTTACACAATTACAATGGAAACTCTTAATTATAGCTCAACCCAGTTTCTTAAGAATGTGGCCCAGTCCAAAGATCACACTGGGCTCTCCAGAATGTGGCCCAGTCCAAAGTTCACAGTGGGCCACTTCTTGGAACAATTGATTACAATGTCTTAACAAAATGGCTACTCTAAAATCCTATATATCTATCTTAACTTCTATAAAAGTTTCTAATTTCTAATCCTAATATATGGAGCTTGTCACCAGCAATAAGTCTTCTCAAATATGACCCAAGTTTAAACTGTAAGTTGTACTAAAGCCAAAACCACAGTTAGTGGAAAACAGGAACAATGAGATTTCTAAAGTTAGCTGTGTTCCTTTTAGATCTCAGAGTTTTATGCTTGAACTAACAGAATTGTTTCTGGCTTAAGTGTCAAATAAGAAAAGGGAGAGGAAATATGGTCAACAGCTACCAAACGCATCCTAGTGGTCTCAGGGTCCACGGCCCTCCCTGATCCCTAATGCTCATTGGGCTCCGTGGCTGGCTTCGAACAGGGCTCAGCACTTCTTAGGCTGAGGACTAAAGTAGGTCGAGTTGTCCAAACAGTAACTGAGACTGAGGTTCGTTCTATAGGATAGGAGAAGCTAGCAGGGTTTTAGTGTACTTACCGCCAAACAGAGAGCTTAGTAGAATTGTGCACACAAAGGTTTTGCCTTTCCAGTGACCAACTAAAACCAAGGTCTGATGTGTGCAACTCGCTATCAAGTTGGTCTGGCCTTGAAGGTGTCAGCAAGGATAGGTAAGACTGCAGAGAAAGCCCCATGTAGCCTTCAGCTCTCCAAATCACCTAGAGCCTCATAAGCAAGGTAGTGAGATGATCCTGGAGCTTGGGAGGTCACTAAATTAGGGAGCTCATCAGTGAGATATGGGTCTGCAGAATGACTGATTGGTTGTCCAGGGCCAGAAAATACAGGCAGGGTCATCCAGTAGGTGGGAGTTGAACGATGGAATTTGGAGACCAGAGTAATAAAGAAAAAGGAAGAGATCTGTAAGTCAAGACCTGGATCACTGACAGCAAATTCCAAGTGGGGAAAGGACTCTCATAGTACCAAAGCATTTCACACAGATTTTTAATTTTCCATACTTCAAACAGCCTTCATAGGAAGATGTGCTGTGGTAACTGTCAACCAAGCAGCCTGTGGAGATCTCAATTTTCCACAAGGAGTATGTTGGACATGAAACAAACAGAGATGAAAAAAATGGGACATTTCAACCACATGGAGAGAGTCATCTGGCTGGAAGTTCTTCTCTCCACCAGGCACAAGTATCACAAAGCTCATGCAGACATGGGTAAAAGCCTTGAAAAAGTTCATGCAGACATGGGTCAAAGTAGTTTTATTGAAAATCACTGTGCAGTGTCACTAACTCAGCAAAAGATTTATCACAGCAGTTTCCCTGTGTTTTGGTTTCAGTGGGACACAA
>NW_007231335.1:0-19173 GCF_000164805.1 Carlito syrichta | reverse complement strand
AAGGGCTGTTAATCCATAAATTCAGAACTGCAGCATCTGCTGAGGTCCTGTTTTGGACAGCTCCTTTTCAGTCAGGGAATGGGCTTTTTCATCCCCGAGGTTTGTATTTCTCCTAGCTCCAGCTGCCATTCCCATACATGAGCTTGCCAATGCCCTCTGGGCTTTTCAACCCAGGATTTCTCCTGTGAATACCCTCTTCCATTTGGTCAATTCCTTGCAGACTGCAGCACCTCAGCACCAGAAGTCCTTGTAGAGATCATTCCACCCCATCAACTGGGCTTTCTCCGCCCTGAAACCTTTCCCCTACTATGGATTCTAGACATGCACTCTGAGACCCAAAAGAGATGAAATCCATCACAGAACTAGGCACGAGGACAACAGTCACTTTCACTGTAATTCTGTTTATCTGTCCTCATGCCACGCAGGTTTCTCAGACAGGCTGGAGAACTTCAGTCTCTTGCATAGTAATTCTGTAAATTTCTTAACCTGCCAGTCAGTCACCTAAATCCAACAGGCACAATACATCAAATGAGCTCAAAATTCCAAAATCAGAAACACATCTGTCCGAGTGCTACTGATGTGATGCTAGGAAAGTCGTCCCAATCCAGCAGCACAAGGCCCTTTGATCACACTGGCTCTCTTCATGGGTTTTTAAAACACAATCTCTTCTGTTGGTTCTGGAAATACTTTCTTTGGAAATAGAGATGACATGAGCTTTTTAAAGTCTCACGGACACTCAGGACTCCAGCAACAGGCAAAAGCTTCTCCACACAATGGGGTAAGAATCTTCTTCCAAAGAAGAAACAGAGGCTTTCTTCTTAATAAAGACATCTGCCTAAGCCCGGGGGTTCAAGACCCACCTGGGCAAGGCCTCATCTCTACAAAAAATCAAAAAATCAGCTGGGCATGGTAGCGCATGCCTGTAATTCCAGCTACTTGGAAAGCTGAGGTGGAAGGATCGCCGGAGCCCAGCAGGTCGAGGCTGCGGTGGCCAGGAGAAACCACTGAACTCCAATCTGGGTGACAGAGTGAGACTCCAACTAAAAAAAAAAAGACATCTGCTGGCTCCCTGGAAATTTTGTGGATTCCTTAGTAGATATAATCTTCCAGGTGCAGAACAAGTGAAGCCATAACATTCGCCATCAAGTTCATGGCTCTGCCTTTCAGGAGTCAAAGCATGGAATCCTTGCAAATCATCTTCAGTGCATCTCCTAGTTCAATGGCCTGGAACACTGTGTTCACAGGGTGAGTCTTCTTTCTATAGAAGCTGAAGGGATGATGTAAACTCATTCTGTCCATTCAGGAAATATCACCAATCCCCAAAAGAAGAGCTCCTGGCCAATGAGCTTGTGCCCCAGGGACAAGCTCCACCCACTCTCAAGCCTTCCCTCCCACAGATTTTTCGTGAAATGAATCTGCTGATATTTAGTTTTCTGCTTTTTGAGATGTCACAAGTAGTTGAGTACTTCAATTTTTAAAGGGGAAAGATAATTTGTCTTATTAGAAACATTTTTTAAAAAACCTTTCTCCTTTCTGCTAACATCAGCACAACAACTCAAAAGTTAAGACAGCATTGAACACTTTGAAGACCCTTAGACTAGCAAAACTGAAGCTTTGAGCCCTTATTTTTAAAAGGAATAAAGAAGAATATACGTTTTGTTTTTGTTCCATTTACTTTCTGTTTTTGCTGTTTCATGGCTGGCAATATGCACGTACTTAAAGAAAGAAACACAAAGAAGTAAAGTCATAACAGCCTGTAACCCTATGAAATTCTTTACTGGGACTGCTATTTTGAGCAGTCGTTTTTCTAACTGGAGAAAGATGTACTTTTTGGCTTCTTCTTGGTTCCTTCACTTTTCCTCTTCATCCAAACACATCTGATGATACTTGGCAATTTTCAAAAGTAACACAAAGAAGTAAAGCCAAAACAGCCTTTAACCCAGTAAAGGTCTTAGACCAGCACTGCTGCTTTAAGGATATTGAATTTTTTAATGGAGAAAGAGGTGCTTGTTTGTCTCTTTTTGGTTCCTTTACTTTTTCTTTTCCCCTGAATTAGACTGGCAATATGGGTTGCCTTTTAGGAAGGCAATAAAAAGACATTAAGACACAACAGCTATTAACCCTTCAAAGACTTTAGATCTGCACTGCTCTCAGCAGGAGGTTTTTCTAAACCGAAAAATTTAACTTTTTTGTTTTGATGTTGTTCTTTATTTATTTTGTTACCTCTGGATCATGGATAGCAATAGGCTTTAACTTTTAAGAATTTTATGCAAAAAAGTAAAGACACAATGTGTTTAACCCTTCCAAACATTTAGACTGGCACTGCTCTTTTGAGCATCTTGTTTTTCCAAATTAAAAAAAGAAAAGAGGTACTTTTGGTTTGTTTTCATTTTCTTTATCTTTTGTTTTCACCAGAACATGTCTCCCAATATACCTTTCCTTGTAGGAAAACAACACAAAGAATTAACGCCATGACAGGGCTTACTCCTTAAAAACTTTTAGACCAGCACTGGATTATTTTTAGCACAACATTTTACTAAAATGGAGAAAGAAGTATTTTTCAGTATCCTGCTGGTTTCTTTACTTTTTTCCCCTCTGGAACATGACTGGAAATTGCCTTTTGAGAAGCAACACAAACAAGTAAAGCCACATCAGTGCTAAACCTTCCAAGCATTACACCAGTGCTGGGAGCCAGCCTTGGAGGCCTGCCTGATTGACAAGGTCCAGGTGTGCTGAGGACCCCCGGCTGCAAGGCAAGTCCGGGCAGCTGAGGCCCTTCTATCTTCCATCTTTGCTGTTGGTATGGCTGAAGAAATTCTGTGCAGTCGTGGAAGAAGAAAATATCATGTTTATGCGAAGTACTCACAGCTAACTGGAAATGTCATGGTTCATTTTTCCATTTTCTCACTATGCCACTTGGCCTTTTCTCACATATGCAAGGGTTAAACTCTGAAGCACATCAAGAATGCTTTCTTTCACTTGGTTATAAGTCATTAGATATTGCTTGAGTAATATATGATATAAGTATACTCACTCCTTATTTGATTTAGAATTATGTAGTTTAGTGTTTAGACATAAGGTTTTTTAGAAGCACAAGTTTATCGTAAGTTCATTATGAATTCATTATAAGTTCTAACACATATCTAGGAGTTATGTAGGTGATTTATAACACTGTTTTCACAGACTTAGGATAAAGGTTAATCGTTAAGGTTTTTACTTAATTCAATAGTTAAAACTCTAAGGTAGCATTTATAGAGTGGGTTTTCACTGAACTCATAATATACTAATCAGACACTTTTATGATAGATTAGCTAAAGACAGAAAGCAACCTTGGGACCTGGAAAACACTACTAAAAGCTTCTTTTGAGTTCTGTTTAGAAATAAACACCACAGGATAAGAGAGAACTAATGGAGACACCTGACCAAGAAAGGCGATTATAAGCTCTGAAGGTCATAAAGCCCCAGAAGGAAAACTACTGCTACATGAAGAACTTTACACTTGGAAACTCTCTGGAGACAGTTCAAGGACTGTAATTCGGGTCTTTGGACTAAAACTATTATCTTTGGCCTTATGAATAAGACTCGTTGTCTGAATGTTTATAGGGTTCTTGGCTCGTTTGTTGCTAAGACCACTAGATGGTGGTAACTTGTAGAGGATATGTACGTGAAGGAATTTTCTTTGTCTTGCCCCTTTACGAATGGTATAAAAACTCTGTGTTAACTAACATTAAATTGTCATCTGTTCAGGAAATAGGTGTCCGATTATATTATCGTCATCTTTCACCTATCCGTCTCTCCTTCAAGAAATCTCACGACCCTTGTGGGGCTGGACCCCCACACACCAGCACTGATGTTTTGAGCTACTTGGTTTTCTAAAATAAAAAGGAGACATTTTCAGTTTCTTTTTGGTTCACCCCGCTTGCTGAGCACCTTTCTCATAAGTTCATGGTTTCAGTGTTTGTTGAGAATCTAAGGTTTGCATTTCTCCCAGCTCCAGCTGCCCTTCCTAGAATAAAGGTTTTCAATGCCTTCCTGAGCTATTAACCCCAAAATTTCAGCTTTGAATGCCCCCTCCATTTGGTTAATCCCTTGCAGGCTGCAAGCCCTCTGCACTGGAATCCCTCATGGAGGTCCTTCTGCTCCATCACCTAGGCTTTCTCATACTCTGGGTCCTAGACAGGCACCCTGAGACTGGAAAGAGATGAAAGCCACAACAGAACTAGGCATGAAGGCTATAGTCATTTTCACTATAATTCTGTTTGTCTCTTGTCATGCCACACAAGCTTCTCGGTCAGGCTGGACGGTTTTGTGAACTTTCATAGTAATTTTAGATGTTTCTGATGCCAGCCATTCTTTTCAGTCAGGCAGGCACAACAGACAAATGAGAAAAGTCAGAATCAGGGACACATCCTTTAAGCTTCTGGCAGATGTGATGCCTGGAAATTTTTCATGATTCAGCAAGAAAAGTTCTTTAGTAGCACTAGCTGTCTTCATGGGTTCTTCATAATCACATCTGTTGGTTCTGGAAACATCTTTTTTGGAAATAGTGATGACGTGAGGTTTTTTGAAGTCTTAGTGGACCATCGGGTTGCATTGACAATGGGCAATGGCTTCTTCAGACATGCCATAAGAAACTTCTTCAAAAGAAGAAACATAAACTTCTCTTTTAAGGATGACATCTGCTGATTGTCAGGACATGTGCATTCCTGTCCTAGATATCTTTTTCCCAGATGCAGAACATATGAAGCCAAAATATCAGTCATCAGGTCCATGTCTCTGTCTTTTAAAATGGAAGGCAAGGAATCCTTGTATATCATTTCAGTGTGCCATCTAGCTCAGTGACTAGAAGCACTTTTCTGGCAGTGTGAGTCTTTCTTTTTTAGAAACCAAAGGGACTATGTCATTTCACCACTCTTCACAAGAGAACACCACCCCTCCACCCCTTCCCAGAAGGGATGAATGTAAAACCTGATGAATTCAACACCCAATAAAATCAACACATGATAAAATCAACACAAAAGCAGAAAAAAATCCAGAAACTTTTGTCCCTTGAAGTATTCAACCTTTCACCTCTGTGGGGCTGATTACTTGACTGTTTTAAACAGAAAATTAGGAACATTTTTTTCCTGCTCCACAAGCAAAATATTTGTTCATCTCTTAGTGAAACAAACACAAATCCAGTAACTCCACTTCCAATGTTAATGTCTTAAGTGCTTCTTTTTACAAAAGCAAAATGAGATATTCTTTCACTAGAAACATAACCAGGAAGGTCACCTGATGTCTGATGAAATTCACACTAAACCAGTAAAGACCACACAGAGTTGAACCAGTTGAAGCCTTGAGACCTACACCTTTGATCTGTTGAATGCATCATGACTTGAGGGACAAGAAGAAGAATGATGTCCTTTTAGCAGCACAGTTGGAGATTCTGACTGCTTTATCAGAAATGGAAAGAAAAATTGCTGACTAAAAATGCTTTCCACACTTCTGTACCTCCAAGGCAAAACTCAAGAAGAAAGATGGGGAGAAGTCGTTTTCTATTACCTGACCTCCCAGGATCTCTAGAGGTGCAAAACCAAGACTAGAGGTAGGATCCTGGTAAAGTAGAGGAGAGGAGGGCAAGAACTTCAAAGACATACAGGGCAAAAGAAGGTCCATGCCACAATCTCTGAACTGGTGAGTAGAGCACCAGGGTGTAATGGGGGAACAAGGAAACACTCCACAGGGCCAGTGTGAGGGTCAGCAATTGTAAGTGGGAAATCTGAACTCTTCATTAAAATCCTAATGACCCAGATGCCCTACAGGAAGCAGAAGGCCCCCAAAGCACCCTATGTTGCTCTCTGTGCTAAAGACAGGTTGGGACATGTGTTTTATTCCTGTGAATTGTTTTGATTCTCTGTGTAGTTCAATTATTTTATCTTATGTGTTCTCGGTGTAAAGTAGAAAGCTCTTGCTCTGCTTCCTGCCTCAATGTGTGGCAAATCTCCCACCAGCCAGTCAGATTAATCAGAGGACGGCAATGTCGTGGTGTCTAATATTTTATTCATGCAGGGGAACTTGGTCTCAGTTAAGAGCTTCTTTTCACAAAAGAATAAAAAAGAGAGTGGATATTACTTTTCTGTTGAAATTGACTGTTTTGAATAAACAAATAAGTGGCAAATGTTTTCATTATTTTCCTATGACTCTCTTTTTTTTTTCTTTTGAGTTGGAGTCTCACTCCATTGCCCAGACTGGAGTACAGTGACACTCTCCCGGCCTTGCAGCCTCGACCTGCTGGGCTCCAGTGATCCTTCCACCTTAGCCTTCCAAGAAACCAGAACTACAGGCATGCACCACTGTGACCGGCTAACTTTTGATTTATTGTAGAGATGAGGTCTCGCCAAGTTGCCCGAATGGGTCTCGAACCTGTGAGCTCAGGCAATTCACTTACCTCTGCCTCCCAAAGCATTGGAATTACATGCTGAACCACCCAGCCCGGACTCCTCTGACTTTCACCTTTCTTTTTTTCCACAGGAAATATTTCTCTCTACAAGATATGGTCTTTTTAAACCATGGGACAGAATGGTTCATTTGTGTTTCTAATTTTCAAGCAAGTTAACAGTGTTCAACATTCTCTAGCAAACATTGTAAACTTCAGGGACAGGATTCCTTCATTCAATGGAACAGTAAAAACATATGCAAATATTAATTCAAATGGATAAAAACTGATCAGAGCCCAAACTATCCAAACCCTAGAAAAAACCCTGAGAAACACTCTTTTGAATATCAGCCTGGTTAGTAAATTTATTGCCAAATCTTCAAAAGCAAATGCAGAAAAATAAAAATGGACAAGTAGGACCACAAGCAATCATCAGAATAAATAGACAACACACAGAAAGGGAGACAATATTTGGAAACTATGCCTCTGACAGAGTAGTAATATGTAGAAAATATAAGAAACTTAAATCCATAACAAGGAAAAACAATGAAAATAAAACAAAATGCAAACACACACATGTCAAAATTATTTTGAAAGTGGACCTAAAAAATGAAGAGACATTTCTCTAGAAAGAATATACAAACAGAAAATATACACATGAAAAATCCTCAACATCGCTGATGATCAAATAAAGGCCAATGAGAACCATGATGAGATACCATCTCACATGAGTCACAATGGCTATCACTAATAAGTCAAGAAACAAAGGATGCTGGTGATGTTGCAGAGAAACAGCAATGTTCAAACACTGCTGACGGGTATGGAAGCTAGTGTAGCCCCTGTGGCAAGTAGTTGAGGATTTTTTCTTTTCTTTTTGGTCTGGGAGTTGTTCTCATTTGTTGTATTACAGGGCAATTGAGGATTTTTTCTAAGAACTAAACCAGAGATGCCCATCTCCCCAGGAATTCCGCTACAGGAGATATGCCCAAAGGAGTATGCATTGTTCTACTAAAAGATAGCAGTATTCAATGCAGACATTCATATGGAAACACAAACAACCAAGAATACCCAAACCAATCTTTAGCAAAATAAACAAGATGGGAGGGGTCACATTTCCAGACTTTAACCACAAAGGCTACAATGATCAAAACAACATGGTATTGGAAAAAGAACAGGCAAATAGACCAATGAAACAGGATAGAGTTTCTGGAAACAAACCCTCAATTCCTCAATAAACTCATCTTCCACAAAGGCTCCAACAAAACTGCTGGGGAGAGGAGAAACTACTCAGTAATTGATGCTTGGAAAACTGACTAACCATGTGCTGAGAATGAAACAGGACTCCTTCCTATCACCACACACAAAAATCAACTCCAAATCATTCACAAACCAAATGTAAAACCTCAAACTTTAGGAATCTTAGAAAACACAGGAGACACCCTTTTGGAAAACTGAATAGACAACCAATTCCTGACCAAAACCCCAAAAACCCATGCCATGAAAGATAAGATAGAAAAGAGGGACCTCATCAATCTGAAAATCTTCTGCAAAAAAAGAAACCATCATGAGAGTGGAGAGACAGTCCAAGAATGGGAAAAAATATTTTCCAACTGCACATCTGATAAAGGCTAATATCCAGGATCTACAAGGAGCCACAACTTGCTGAAAAGAAAAAAACAATCACATTATCAGCAAAGAGGTATAAATTGACTTCCTCTTTTCTTATTTGGATGACTCTGATTTCCTTCTCTTGTCAGATTGCTCTACCTAGGACTTCCAACACTGTGTTGAATAGGAGGAGTGAAAGTGGCAGCCTTGTCTCCAATATGATTCTATTCTTTGAAACTCTAAGAGATTCTGGCAAAAGTCTTCTTGCACTGATAAAGGACTTTGGCAAAGTCTCAGGCTACAAATTCAATGTGCAAAAGGCACTTGCATTTTTATATACAAGAAAATAACAGAGAACCAAATAAAAAGCACACTCCCATTCACAAAAGCATTAGAAGAAGTGAAATGCCTTGGCATCTTCTTAATCAGAGAAGTGAAAGACTATTACAAAAAATCTAAGAACACTGATCAAAGAAATCAAAGATGACACACAAATGGAAAAATATTCCATGGTCATGGATTGGAAGAATCAACATTGTTAAGATGTCCATCCAATTCAAGGCAATCAACATGTTTAATGTAATACCCATTAAATAACCAACACCATTCTTAGACCTGGAAACACTACAAAGATTCATATGGAAGCATAAATGACCATGAACAGCAAAAAGAATTCTTGGCAAAAGAAAAAAAGTGGGAAGTATCACACTTCCAGATATTAAACTTCATTATAAGGTTACAATAATCAAAACAGCCTGGTATTGTTCAAGAACAGACATATAGACCAATGGAACTGGATAGAGATTCTGAAAGCTAAGCTTCAATTTCTCAACCAACTCATCTTCGACAAAGCCTCCACCACCAACCACTGGGGAGTAAATGGTGCTGGAAAAACTGTCTGACCATATGCAAAAGATTAAAACAAAACTCCTACCTATTACCCTACACAAAAATCACTGTAAAGGGATCAAAGACCTAAACATAAAACCTCAAACAATAGAGCCTTAGAAAATGTAGGAGACACCCTTATGGAAATTGGAACTGGTAACCAATTTCTGACCAAAGTTCCAAATGTCATGTCATAAGAGATAAGATAGAAAAGTTTGACCTCATCAAACTGAAATGCTCCTGCAAAGCAAAAGAATCTCCCTCAGGAGACTAGGAAGACAGCCCACAGACTGGAAAAAAATACCTGCTATCTGTATATCTGATAAAGGACTAACATCTAGGATCTACAAGGAATTCAAACATACCCTCCTCAAAAAAAAAGTCCTATGAAAAAAGTGGGCAAAAGTTATGAATAGACACTTCTCAAAAGACGACACACAAGCAGCCAACAAATGCATGAAAAATTGCTCAGTCTCACTAATCATCAAAGAAATACAAATGAAAACTACACTGAGATATCATCTGACTCCAACCAAGTTGGCAATCATCAATAACTCAAAAAACAACAGATACTGGGAGGATGCAGAGAAATGGGAACACTTTTACATTGTTGGAGGGAGTGTAAACTAGTACAACCTCTGTGGAAAAAAGTGTGGTGATTCCTAAAAGATCTAAAAATTGACCTATATGACCCAATAGTCCCCCTTCTGGGAATATACATGGAGGAACTCAAATCACTCTTTGAAAAAGAAACCGGCATGTGCATGTTTATTGCAGCATAATTCATAATGGCAAAAACATGGAACCAAACTTGCTCCCCATCAAAAGTGGACTTGATCAAAAAAATGTGATATATATATAAATACACACACACACACACACACACACACACACACACACGAATATCACACAGCCTTAAAGAAGGACAAAATTATGAACTTTGCAGCAACGTGAATAGATTTAGTTTGCAATACTCGGTGATCTATTACAGAAACAGAGAACTGAGTACCACATGTTCTCACTCATAAGCAGACCCTGAACAATTATCATACTATAAGAAAGGGATTGGCAGTAGTGGGGAACTGCCAGGGGAGGAACGGGGGACCCACTTCCTGAATAAGCATGCCTGATATCAAACCAGGCAAAGTGGGGACCAAAGTGAGGCCCAAGCTTTATCTGCACAACTACCATTTGTATACCTAATCCTGAATTGTTTCCCACATCTTTTAAATTAAAAAAATATATATATAAACCTGTATCTGCTAATGTATATATTAGCAGCATACCCCCAAATGTTTCTGGCCTTTGGTGAGACTAACACAAAACAAAAAATCACGAAAGCTTTTCACTTATAAAGCATTTAGACCTGCACTGCTGTTGTTTGGAATGCTTCATTTTTTTTTTAAATTGGGAAGAGACACATTCTTTTTTATATGAAGGCAGCCAGGAAGTTCCTCTGGCATCTGTTGGAAGCCACAGGAAACCACTGAATCCAAGACACACTTTAATCCACTGAACAGTTAGATCTGCACCATTTTGAACACTTCCTTTTCTTAAAGAGATGGAGAAGTGTACATTTTAGTTACACAGACTGGATATTTGTCTGGCCTCTAGTGAAACATACATAAACAGTAAAGCTAAGATAGCATTTAACCCAGTGAAGCATTTAGACCTGCATTCCTGTTGGTTTTAGCCCTTGGTTATTTTCAGAGAAGAAAGATATGGTTTTTGTTTATAATAATACAAACTGCAATTTGCCTTTTGTCTTATAAACCAACAGAAAAGCTGTAAAGCCAAGATACCATTTTGCCCTTTGAAGCATTTAGATCTAGCACTGCTGAAGTTTTTCAGTTCTTTTTTGTGGGAGGGCGTTCTCACTGTCACTTAGACTGGGGTGCAGTGGCACAATCACAGCTCACAGCAGCCTCTATTTCCTGAACTCAAGTTATAGTCCCACCTCAGCATCCCAAATTGCTGCGAGTACAGGCACAAGCTACCATGTCCAGCTAATATTTTTTTATTTTTTTGTAGAGACAAGGTCTCACTATGTTACTCAGGCTGGTCTTGAATTCCTGGGCTTAAGCTGTCCTTCCATCTCAGCCTCCCAAAGTGCTGGGTTACAGTCATAAGTCACCACACCCAGGATGTAGCTCATGTTTTTTAAAGGAGAGAGAGGAAAGTAATTTTTGTAAGCAACACAGCCAGAAAATTCCCCTTGCCTGTTTTAGAAGCAACATAAAAGCAGTGAAGCCAAGAATCCTTTTAAGTACTTAGAAATGAAGTGTTGATGATTTGAGAACTTCATGTGTCTAAAAGTGCTCTAGAAACTGTTGAGGTGTTTACTGAGCACTTCATTTTGCTAAAAGGAGAGAGAGATATGTTGCCTTTTTAGCAACTCATCCAACAAATTCTATTGGCCTCCGAGGAAACAAATACAAATGCTGTGGAATGGGCTCCCACTAAATGGGTTGAGCATTCAGACTAGGATACTGCTGATACTTTCTGACCTTCCCTTTTCTCAAATATGAATGAAATGTGTCCTGTTTAAAAACCACAGCCAGAAGTCAGCCTGGAATGTGATGAAATCAGTTGAAAAGCAGTCAAGTCAGATTTAAGCCTCTGAAGCATTAAGACCTACATTGTGGACATTTTTTTGCATTTCCCAATTAGCTATTAGGTGCTCCATATGTATAATATTGCTGACATTTTGAACACTTTTTTAAAGTGGAGAAAGAAGTATGTTCCTTTTTAGCCACATAGGCAGCAAGTTCCCTCACCTCTGATGAAACCAAGGCAAATGCAGGAAAGCCCAGACAATTTTTAATTCTTTCAAGCATTAAGCCTACACCTATAAGGAGTCAAATATTTGGTTTTTGTAAAGAGAAGTAGAAAGCTTATCTTTTGGTTTTCCCCCCCCTTTGGTGTTGTTTTGTTTTGTTTGCTTCACAACCAGAATGTTTATCCTTCTTTCAATGAAATCAATGCAAAAACATTGAAACACAGACAGCTTTTAACACATTGAAACTTTGAGGCCTTAAATATTAATGTTTAGAGTGTTTCCATTTAAAAGGAGAAAGATGGTATCTCAGTGTGGTTTTGATTTACATCTCCCTGATGATTAGTGAGGTTGAACATTTCTTCATGTGTCTGTTGGCTGCTCGGATATCTTCCTTTGTGAAGCGTCTGTTCATATCTTTTGCCCATTTTATAATGGGGTTGTTTGTTTTTTTTTTCTTTTCAGCACATTTGAGTTCCTTGTAGATCAAAGATGTTAAGCCTTTGTCTGACCTGGTGTTGGCAAATACTTTTTCCCAGTGTGTAGGCTGTGTCCCTGCTCTCTTGATGGTTTCTTTGGCTTTGCAGAAGCTTGTCAGTATAATAAGGTCCCACTTGTCTATCTTCTCTCTTATGGCCTGTGGGTTTCAGGTTTTGTTCAGGAATTGGAGGCAAGTTCCGATTTCCAATGTAATACTATAAGAAAATGATTGACAGTAGTGGGAAACTATGGGGGGGGATGGGATTAATGGTAGCAAATATCTGTCTGGGGACCGGGAAGCACCTCTTATCAACAGGGTGCCTGAATGAAATGTATTTGTATACCTAACCCTTAACTGTACCCCACAACATCATAATAAAAAATATTGATTAAAAAAAAAACACAAAACGAGAAGAAAGAGGTATGTTCTTCTTTTAGAAACACAGTCAAAATGCTCACTTAACCTCTGACAAAACTCAAACAAAAGCAGTGAGGACCAGACAGAGTTTAACTGGCTGAAGCCTTGAGACCTACACTGTTGATATTTTAAGTGTTTCATGGTGTGTGTGTGTGTGTGTGTGTATGTGAAGAAAGGAAATGTTCCCTTTTAGCAGCACTGCCACATCTTTTTGACTGCTTTTTCAGAAATTGTTACAGAGCTGTGAATCCTAGAGATGCTTAAAAAACTTCTGTACCTCCAGGGCAGGGCTCAATAAGGAAGGTGGATAGATGTGGCTTTATGTGAGCTGCTCTCACAAGATCTGTGGAGGCAGAAAACCATGGCTAAAGGTCCAGATTCTGGGTGAGGGGAAGGCAAGCACTGCAAAGAGACCCAGGGGAAGAGATGGTCTTTCCCACAAGCCCAGGGTTGGTGGGTCCTGCATTGGGGTGTAGTTGGGGGAGAAAGGGACCACTGCCCAGAGGCAGTGTTAGGTTCATTAGTTATGTTTGGAAATCTGAACTCTTCATTGGAATCTAATGGTACAGGCACCCTACACAAGGCAGGGGTCCCTGAAAGTACCCTCTGCTGCTCTCCATGCAGTGGACAGCTTGGAACATTTGTTTTATTCTTGTGATAGTTTCAGTTTTTGTGTTTAGGTAGTGCTATTTCTTGTTTTGAGGGGTTTTGGAGCTTCAAAGGGAGAAGCTATTGTTCTGCTTCCTAGTCCAAGGCATGTCAGGTCTCCTACCCACCGGTCACAGCAGTCAGGAGGTGACACTGTTGATGTGTCCAAGATTTCACCCATGCAGGAGGTCTTGATGTCAGTTGTAATACTGCTTTCAACAAAGGAAGGAAAAAGGGAAGTAGTTGTTATCTTTCAGTTGGAATTACTTGTTTTGAATGAAACAGATGAGGAATTTTTCTATTTTTCTTTTTTATCACATAAAATAAAGCAGTGTAAAATACTTGGCATTTTTGAATCACGAGCAGAATGTTTTCTTTGTGTTTCTAATCTTAAAGTGACTTAACACTGTTCAAAAGAAAGCTGGGTTCTGTGGTTCATGCTTGTAATCCCAGTATTCTGGGAAGTCAAAGTGAGAGAATTGCTTGAGGCCAGGAGTTCAAGATCAGGCTAGGCAACATAACAAAACCCTGTCTCTAAAAAAAATTTTTTTTTAATTAGTCAGACGATGGAGTGCACCTGGAGTCCCAGCTACTCAGGAGGCTGAGATGGGAGGATCTCCTGAGCCCAGGAGGTCAAAGCTGCAGTAAGATATTATTGTGTCAATGAACTCCAGCCTGACTGACAGTGAGAGACCTTGACAAAGAGGGAAGGAAGGAAGGAAGGAAGGAAGGAAGGGAGTGAGGGAGGATGGAAGGAAGGAAGGAGAGGAAAGGAAAGAAGGAAGGAAGGAAAGGAAGGAAGGGAAAGAAGAGAAAGAAAAGATATTTGAGATTTTTTTTCTCCCCTTCTCTTCCATGGCAGATAGTTTTTAAAACCTTTATGGACAATCATATTACAGAAAATATGCAAAACTTGGTTCAGGGAGAGTATAGTAATCTTCTTTAATAGAGCACATTTAAACTTGCTCTTGAATAAAGACGTTTGTGCCCGTGCATGCCATTACTTTCTCCATTAGATATATTTTTTCCTTATAAAGAACACATGTAGCCACAATAATAATCATCAATTCCATGAGTCTGTTTTATGAGTAAAATCAAGAAATCCTTGCAAAAGCTAGTGTGTATTCCTCTTGCTTCAATCTCCTTAAGGATTCTTTTTATGAGGAGAGTTATTCCCTTACAGAAATCACAGGAGTGTTATATACTTACCCTGTCCACACACGCCCATATGCACAGGTAGGAGGAGGGCTACTGGTCAATGAGGTTGTTCCAAGAGGCTAGTTCCTACCTAGTTATTTTTTTAACTGTGTCTTGACTACCCAGTTCCTCTGAAGTACAGTCTACTAGATGTCAGTCTTCAGTTACCTTTAGAACCCACCAATGGACTTGGACAGTAGTACATATAAGTGAATGAGACTGCTTACTTCAGGTTGAGAAGAAGAGCATGGGTTCATAGCACTGAGTGAACTGATAAAATATAATTATGGGCCGAGCACGGTGGCTCAAGCCTATAATCCCAGCACTTTGGGAGGCCAAAGTCAGCGGATTGTCTGACCCATGGATTTGAAACCAGCCTGGGAAACATGGAAAGGCCTCGTCTCTACAATAATTCAAAAAATTATCTGGATGTGGAAGCTTGTGCCTGTAGTTCCAGCTATTTAGAAGGCTGAGGCAAAATGATAGCCTGAGTCCAGCAGGTCAAGGCTGTGGTGGCCATGAGCATGCCGCTGCTCTCCAGCCTGGGTGACAGAGTGAGACTCTAACAAAGGAAGAAAGAAAGAAAGAAGGAAGGAAGGAAGGAAGAAAGAAAAGAAAAGAAAGAAATAAAGAAAGAAAGAAAGGAAGAAAAAAGGAAGAAAGAAAGGAAGAAAGAAAGAAGAAAGAAAAAATTTTGGCTTTTATCTTATATTTGTTGACACTTTCATGTTCAATTTTCTGGACAGAAGAAACCCCCTTTTTCTCTTAAGTTACAGCTAGCTTCTAACCATTTAGTGAACTACATTTTTATTAGCCTTAATGAAACATTAATCTTTTTCTTCCTCTATTATCTCCCCCACCAAATTATAGTCTTGGTGATTTAAAAAATGACTTCCCACTCTCAGTCCGTCCTTTTAAGACATACAGTTGGCAAACAGTTTTTCCCAGTTTGTGGGCTGTCTTCCCACTCTTTTGATGATTTCTTTGGGTTTGCAGAAGGTTGTCAGTTTATTGAGGTCCCATTTGTCTATCTTATCTCTTATTGCATGGGTACTTGGGGTTTTGATTAGGAATTGATTGGCAGTTCCAATTTCCATAAGGGTGCCTCTTTCATTTTCTAAGGTTCTTATAGTTTGAGTTTTTACATTTAGGTCTTTGATCCATTTAAAGTTGATTTTTGTGTATGGTGATAGGTAGGGAATCTTGTTTTAATCTTCTGCATGTGATCAGTCAGTTTTCCTAGCACCATTTACTGAATAGGTTCTCCTCTCCCCAGTAATTGGTGTTGAAGGCTTTGTCAAAGATGAGTTGGTTGAAAATTGAAGTTTTGCATCTGGAATTTCTATCCTGTTCCATTGGTCTATATGCCTGTTCTTGTACCAATACCAGGCTGTCTTGATTATTGTAGCTTTATAATAGAGTTTAACGTCTGGGAGTGTGATACATCCTGGTTTTGCTTTTTATTTTTTTGTTTTTTTTGCAGAGGGTTGTTTTAGTGATTTGTGCTCATTTGTGTTTCCATATGGATTCCAGTGTTGTCATATCTATTTCTGAGAAGAATGCTGCTGGAAATTTAAGCAGACCTTGAACAATTATCATAATACTATAAGAAAAGTATTGGCAGTAGTGGGAAACTGCTGGGAGGGGTGGAGAAGCAGGATTGGCAATAGTGGGAGTCTACCTGGGGAAGAGGGGCACACCTCATCAACAAGTGTACCTGCATTATGAACATTTGTATACCTAACTCTAAATTGTACCCCACATATTTAAAATTTGAAAAAAATTAAAAGTAAAAAATAAAAAAGAAAAAGAAATGGGGCTAAGACAGCATGCAGTCTTCAGGGCCTAAACCAGTTTTTCTTACCTAAACATGCAAAGAAATAACTAATAATCATTCACTGTAAGCAGCTGCCAATTATCTCTAAAAAGGTATTTATTTTATATACCAAGGTCAAATTATCTCACAATACAAAGCATTTTCTGGTACTCCTCTTCCCCCCCCAAAAGCCAAAAAGATCAGGTAACACAATGCAAAAGAGAGGAGAGCTCCAGACTTTTGAAGAACCATGACTCTTGAAACTCCAAAAAGAAAGCAGAAGACCCCAAAAAACAGTGAATGGTACCTTTATTCTGAGTTGTTTAAGGGGCCAGAGTCATTAAAAGTGCATAGGTGGACGGCAAATTTGAGTTTTAAAATTATATATCTGAATAAAAGGACATGTCACTCTTATTTAAAGAGAAAATAGAGGAAATAAGAATCATCCAAAGTAATTTTGAATCTAACCTTACAAAGAAGAAATAAGCAAACCAATAAAGAATTCACTGAAAATTTTTCATTTTATATTATAACATTGGCTTCCCCCAATCTCTGAATCATTACTATTTATGAAAAAGTATTTTAATGCATATGTAATATATCACATGATTGAGTTCTAATTTATGTAATAATTTTAAAATGCTTGACATTAAAGTGAGGAGAGTTTTGGAGTCATAAAAAAAGAATAATAGTGGTTTTTAGAAACCAAGTAAGGAGGAGGAAATGGGGAATTGTAAAATGGAGATAGAATTTCACTTTTGCCAGGTGAAAAAATTTTAGAGATCTGTTGCACAACAATGATATTTTATATAACTTATTGAAGTGTACACTAGTGAATGGTAGTAAATTACTTTATGTGTATTTTGCTATAATTAAAAATAAAAACAGTTTTTAAAGTTAGAATTTTTGTGTTGCAACTTCTGAGGGTGCTGAGAACCTAATGTCTCAACAGGGAAGGCTCCAGGTGTGATGAGAAAAAAGTGTGGGTGGTGTGAGCATGCATTTCCTGTCTCTAACCAGCAACCACACTGTTTCCCTTGAGCTTTTCCAATTCATATTTATTTAATCATCCTTCAAATGATTATATATATATATTCAAATTTATTTAATAATTCTTCAAATGATAATATACATATATATACATATATATGTATATACTTATTGCATGACAGAACTCTAAGATTTTTTATCTTGCAAAAAAGAAACTCTGTATCCATTGAACAAACTTCCTTTTCCTTCCCCTAGTCCCTGGCAACAACTGCTATATTTTTTTCTGATAGCAAAACTCATTAATTAAATGTCTAACATTTGAAGTATAATTATATAAATACAAATTTATTAAGCCAAAATAATGCTACTTAGCCATTAAGATAATGTTTTTTAAATAGCTAATAACCCAGAGTGGGGGAAATCCAAATATAATATTTATTTATTTATTTATTTTAATTGAGTTTCTTTACTAAATTTATAAATAATTGTGAGCTAATATTTACATTGAAAAGTTTATACACACACAAATTAGAACAATTTTATCCTAATATTTAGATTCAAATGCATATATCTATTTGGCAATTATTCCAGTCTTGAAATATCTCTTCCACTATTGCTTAGGGTTTTTTCTTGTTTTTTTTTTTTTTTTTAAGATGCAAGGTACAATTCAGAACAAGGTATACAGGTTGTCATCATACAGGTAAAGTTTGGTCCTCCCTTTGGTCCTCATGTTGATTGAGATCAGGTACCCTTATTGATGTTATGCGACCTCCTCATTCCCCTGGTTGTCCTGGCTACTGCCAATCCCTTTCTTATATTATTATGTGCAGGATCCACTTATGAGTAAGAACACGTGGTACTCAGTTCATTGTCTCTGTGACAAATCACTGAGTATTATAAACTCTAAATCCATCCAAAGTGCTGCAAACTTCATAATTTTTTCCTCCTTTGTGGTTGAATAATATTCCATCATATATCACTTTTTAAAAATTCCAGTCCACCTTCTATGGGCAGCACAGTTGGTTCCAATGTGTTTGCTATTGTGAGTAGTGCTGCAATAAATATGCATGTGAGGTATCTTTTTTGTGATTTAAGTGCCTCTGGGTATATTCTCAGGAGGAGGATTGCTGGGTCATATTGAAGGTCAATTTCTAGTTCTTTTAGGAATCACTACACTGTTTTCCATAAGACTAAACTAGTTTGCATTCCCACCAACAGTGTAGAAGAGTTCCTGTTTCTCAGCATCCTCACAAGCATCTGTTGTTTTTTATTTATTAGATGGCCATTCTTACTGGAGTTAAGTGGTATCTCAATGTGGTTTTGATTTGTATTTCTCTGATGATTACTGAGACTGAGCATTTTGTCACGTGTCTGTTGGCTACTCGTATATCTTTTTTCCACAAGTGTCTGTTCATAACTTTTGCCCACTTTTTAGTGGGGCTATTTGCTTTTTGTTTTTGGATTTTTTTCCATCAGCACATTTGAGTTGCTTGTAGACCCCAGATGATAGGTCTTTGTAAGACATGCAGTTGGCAATTTTTTTCCCATTCTGTGGGCTGTCTCCCCAATCTCTTTTGGCTTCTTTTGCTTTGCAGAAGTTTTTCAGTTTGATGAAGTCCCACCTGTCTATCTTATCTCTTATGGCATGAGCTTTTGGGGTTTTGATCAAGAATTGGTTGCCTATTCCAATTTCTCTAAGGGTATCTCCTGCATTTTCTAAGACTCTTACCACTTGAGGCTTTGCATTTAGGTCTTTGATCCACTTAGAGTTGATTTTTGTGTATGGTGATAGGTAGGGGTCCTGCTTGATTCTTCTGCATGTGGTCAGCCAGTTTTCCCCACAAATTTACTAAATAGGTTCGCCTCTTCTCAGTGATTGTTGTTGGAGGCTTTGTCAAAAATGAGTTGATAGGGAAATCAAGATTTTGCTTAAG
>NW_007231334.1:0-23747 GCF_000164805.1 Carlito syrichta | reverse complement strand
AGCAATCAAGTGTTAATCCTGGGTTCTGCTTTTGCCATCCATTACCTTACCAATACCATCATCTTCTGTGTTTAATTCCATGACATGTACGACACTCTCCGCATCTTCCTGTCTGTCAGCTTCTATTTTGATTGCATATTTGGTCTTATATTCTTAGCTTCAGTAGTCTCTCTTCTTCAAACTGTTCATCATCTATGGTACTGATGGCCCCTGTCAGTCCTCTAAACGTAGGATCAGCATTAAACCTTTGTGAAAGGCTGAACAACAAGTGTTTTAAGCTTTGTGGGCCAGAGGGTCTCTTTCAGTTACTCACTTCTACCCTCTATAACACAAAAACAGTCATAGGCAAGGTATAAATGAACTGGCATGGTTATACTCCAATAAAACCTTATTTACAAAAATAGGGGATAGGCCAGATTTGTCCATGGGACCTAATTTATTGACCCCTTACTCTATACAACAGCTCTGTTTTTTATTAGAAATTTAAGGTGGGAAATGATGTCTTTGAATGAGCAAGATGCTTGGTAATGATCAACTTAAGGGAAAGTATACATCTGGGGAATGGAGGAAGACATGGATGACCTACAAAGTTAGAACCAGTAGTCCCCCCACCCACATGGAAATGTTTTTGGTATCACCAACAGGTCCCAAGTGCCTGATAGAAAGGAGATGCTCAAATAAAGGTGGCCATTGTGATCATTAGGACTATCTAGTGCGGCATATATTACTGAGGTTTTTACAATTATCATGACCAAAGATACAAAATGCCTTTTGATCTACCTCGTCTTACAGTTTATGGAACAGGAATTTCCAGCTTTCTTTATGGAGAAGAAACTAAGTTATTGGTAATAAAAAGCAGTCACAGATGCCAGGAATTACAGGTAATGGAAGAAGTGGTAAAACCATGTATAAAACCCTTACCAAACATAGGCATGTGTGAGTACTGCTCGTGACTGTTTTCTTGAGCAAAATGGCCCCAAAACTGCTTGTGGATGTAGGCCATTTTGCCCCAAAATAAGTAATTTTATTGTAGTAACTTGAGACTCTAAGTTATTCCTAAACATTCAGTCTCTTCTAGTTCGCTTAGAGGTTTTATATGTGGAGGTAACTGTGTGTAAATGGAAATGGTATGCCATGTGCCAGGAGATTTGGGTTCAAGTCTTTGGTTTGTCACTTGCCTGCTGTGTGACTCTGTATGAATTACTTGGATTCTCTGAGATTTATTTCACTCATCTAATGAAATATGGATAATAATACCATATTCACACAAATAGAAATGTATGAGTATT
The DNA here is from genome assembly GCF_000164805.1 of Carlito syrichta. Classification (NCBI taxonomy): domain Eukaryota; kingdom Metazoa; phylum Chordata; class Mammalia; order Primates; family Tarsiidae; genus Carlito; species Carlito syrichta. Next base: position 22,458 of record NW_007231334.1, on the reverse strand, counting down.
ATGGATTGAGTTGAGTCCCCCAAAAAGATATGTTGCCATTCTAACCATGATACATGTGAATATGACCTTATTTCAAAATTAGTCTTTGTAGAAATATTCAAGTTAACACGAGGTCTGTGGGGTGGGCTCTAATTCAATATAACAGGTGTCCATATTTAAAAAGAGTGGGGGGATTTGGACCAAGAAATCGATATGCATGCATAAGGAGAAAATGAAAATGAGGCAGAGAGTGGAATAATGCTGCCACTAGCCAAGGAACATCTGGGACTACCAGAAAAGCTAGAAAAGGCAAGAAAGGATCCCTCCCCTGCAGTTTTCAGAGAGAGAAGTATCCTGTCAACATTTTGATTTTTTTACTTCTAGCTTCCAGATCTGTGACACAATACATTTTTGTTGTTCTAAGTCACCTAGTTTTTTTCATTTCATTACAGAAGCCCTAGCAAGGAAAGATAGAGAGGTTTCAATAAGATATTTGAAAGAAAATTCACAGTCCTCACACATATGAATGTTCCAAAATGCTGGTGGAAGACCTAAATGTATTTTAAAACATATAGTTTCCATTTATGGAACCCCTAGTGATGTACTTGGATACTTTATGTATGTTCTCATCTATAATTATTACAACAACACAGTGAAATATGGAAACTCATCAATCTCACCCACATTGTATGCGAGGAAACTGGAGCTCCAAGAGGTTAAATAATTGTGCAAGGTGACACAGCTAGGGAGTGATCACTATATGCCACTGACTCATTTAGGGTATGTCATCAGGATATTCCCAAATGTAGCAATGACAGAAAGGAATCAAGTAGGCAAAGTTGTTTAAAAGCATAAATATGAATGCAGAGCATAAGGGATCCATCACATTCTAAAGTAGATTCTATGTACCTTCAGTGGCATACTTCATGTCATAGACCTATAGAAGTATTTGATTCCACAAAAAGACTGGTCTTATGGAACTCAGAGCACATGGATATGGAGATGTTCTACCTATACAAATTCTCCTTCAAAGAAGGGTGTGTGACCAAAGTGTCAACCAATGTTGCGGTCTTCCAGAGTGGTCTACACCCAGTATACGGGAGCAAGAGGATGGGATATTTTGGCATTTCAGTTACTCTAGAGCACCCTACCCCAGGTTAGCAGAGCAAACTATACAGGCTTGTATCATGGGTGGGTATTTCCTGTCCAGTCCTTCTTCCCTGTCCTCCTTTCTTCCTTGGGCATTGATCCCTAAAAATATGTTGAAAACCAACCTCCATCTCTGTGTCTAATTTCAGAAAATGCAGATTTTGCATCTTCCTGCAGCTAGGAAGGAGTGGTATTGGCCAAGATATAAAGCTGATAAAATATCCAGGGAGAGAAAGCATCTTGCTATTCAGACCCTTGTATCTTGAGTTCAGTGGGGATGAAATAGAATAGGTTGTGGAAGGAGGGAGTGTCTGTAAAACAAAACAAAACAAACAAAAACTTCACCCCTCTCTATGGACAGATATCAGGTCCCACTGACTTAAAGTGTAGACAGAGAAGGAATCTCCATAAAATAGCACTAAAATGTTAGAGGATTCAGGGAGAGTCCTTCTCCTACCTGTAGAATCAAATCTATAAGACCAGATAACTATGGTTTTTAAAGGAATATGTGATAAGAACATTGAAAGGTAATTTCAAATCATATGGATCAACTCCAGAAAAACACATAGGCATGAATGTGGAAAGTATTCAAATGGCACTTCAGATTTTTATAGTCATTTGCGATAAAAAGGTACTGAAAGTCTTGTGATTTGTGCAAATACCCATTGGCTAATGATAACTGTTTCCTACATATATTCACATTTCTGCTTAAGGTCAAGGTAAAAAAAAAAAAAACAAACAAAAAAAAAAACCTAAGTACAAACAGGGAAGGGGAAGGACTAAATTGCTCCATGACAATTTTTGAAATGATTAAAAACTTGCAGAGAAAATAATTTATTCCAAATATAGTCACCCCATATGAAGAGAGGCTGGTACTTTACCCCAAAACCCTGCCTTTCAGGATATCTGATTATCCCTTATCAGGGGCCATTTATGTCTGATAATAACAACCAATCTATTGTTCAGTCTTAATGTCCTTAAAGAAAAATCTCCTTCTCTAGCATGCAACTCCTTCCCTTGTTCACCCCACAGACTTTGCAAGGAGTAAAGGAACATAGAAAGGTCTGGCACCAAAAAGTGAGGTCACTAGAGACTTCTGGCAAGATGGCGACAGGGCAACTGGTCTGTGAAACCCTCTGCAAAGGAGAACTGCAGTGGGTCCCCGGATCTTGCCCCAGGGGCTGCGGACCCCAAAATCGCAACCTGCTCTTCATATGGAGCTCAGCTGTTGCCACTGCTGGGGCATCGCAGCAGACTGGACAGCCACTGCAGCACAGATGCTGCACTGCCACAGCAGCTGCTGCAGCAGCCACCACAGCGACCGCCACCACTGCCGGTAGCACATTGCATCACCCAGGTCGGAGGTGATCCACGACTTCAGTCCTTGAAGCCCCTTCAGGGAAGATCTGCTGGGATCACTGCCACCTCTCCTGTGACCGAGATGTCCTGCCCGCCATGAGTCTCCTGCCTGTGCCCTGAGGCAGGCATCCATCCATCTCCAGTCTCTGCCGTTTCCTGTGCGGCCCCACACCCTCTGGGGCGAGCAACTGAGATAGCACCACCTGCTGGCAATTCAAGGTAACAACACCAAAATGGGAGAAACAAACTTGAAAAAGACATAGGCCAGAGTGGTGAATGGAGGGTGATCTGCACTGTCCTTCACAGCAGACCAGGGGCAACTGACCCTAACTGCAAACTAATTTACCTGCTTGAAAAGAAAGCTAAAAATCAGAACTGAAAGGACATTGTACTTAAACAAAAAGTCTCAGAGTGTGCTTCATTGATTCTGTTAGTTTAATGACTTAATTCTATTCCTACAGTATTGTTCCTTTTTTTTCTTTTTCTCTTCCTTTTCTTCTCTTTTCTTCTCTCTGTAAACCATATCTTTGTATAGAGGAACAGCACACCAATAAGGTGGTGGGTTAACTTGTATGTTAGCATCACTATATGTTTTATTTTTTTTTGTATGGGAGTTGGTTTGTCAGTAACTGTGGTCTATTATTTTTATCAGTTTCAGTATAGGTCTCTCTCTCCATTTTTTGGCATATGTTTGTTTCCCCCCTTACTCTTCTATCTCTCCACCCCCCTCCTCCACCCACTGTCTGCTCCATTCTCTTCCCTCTGCTAACCATATTTTATTTCAGGGAGTAAACCTACAGCCCCACTGCATGGACAGATTCCAAGGCAGTGGGAAATGGGTTCCAGATTATCCATACACCTGTCAGCGAATACCAAGACCTACAGATATATTTTGAATCACAGCTCCCCCCTTAAGTAAATCTCAAAACTGCAAAAAGGACCATCCCCAACCTACAGTGCAACTCCAGAATTGAACAAAGTAAGAGGGCATACATAAAGAATAGGAGATTGAACAAACAGAAATAAAACCAATCCCTTTACCCCTGAATAACAGAATTAAAGAAGATGGTGACATGGAGGGAAGGAAAAAGTAGGGAGGGGAGAAACTGCACAAATGAAGAAAAACCAATAGAAGAATATAGGTCTCACACAGACCCCTGGGAGATCAGACACTGAGAAAACAGATTCTGGAACACAAACAATGAAGAGCCCCCAGAATGACTGGTCACATGCAACAAACCCAGACATCAAGACATTAATGGAGAGAATTTAAAAAATTGAGGAGAGACAAGAGGAAAATAGGAAGGAGCTGATGTCAGAAATAACAGCAGTGAAGAATACTGTGATGGAAATGAATAACAGACTAATAAGTATGGAAAGCAGAATCAGCCAAGCAGAAGAAAGAATCTCAGAGCTCAAAGACCAAAACACAGAACTAACCCAAACTGTCAAAAGCATGGAAAAGAAGCTCAAATAGAACAAAACCTGCAAGAGATGAATGATCACTTCAAGAAACCAAACCTAAGAGTAATTGGGCTTCCTGAGGCAGAGAGAGAAACAGAAGCCACACTGGAACAAACATTTCATGAAATCATTCAAGAAAACTTCCCTCATCTCATCAAGGATGAAAAAATTCAAACACAAGAGATTCAGAGAACCCCTGCAAGACAACAAATGAGAAGACCAACTCTGAAAGGGTAACAAATTACCCAAGTAAGACATTAACAAGGATTAATGCCTCAAACAAGCACAAGGGATACCAGAGTGATGCTTTTCTTAGGAAATTCAATAATGAAAGGATTCAGTGCAGGGGAAATTGTGCAAAAGTTTCCGTGTTCATTTTAATGAAGAGAAAACTATCAGAGACCCTTAAACTGTATTAAATGAGCATCTTCATAGACTATCTACATCTAGCATTAGTCTGAAGTGGCCCAGCTCAATTTTTAAATTGTTTCCTTTCCCCTAATTGTACCTTATAGTTAGTAGTCTAAATTTTCAAGTCACTCACAGTGAAAATATAGTCATTAAATTGTAAGTTTGTCTTCCAATAGTATTTTGCAGTTTCTGCAACCCAAATCTTTATCAAGTCATACTTTTCCAAAATATAAACATACTATAGAGGACTATTTTTAGTCCATGGAATTTTGTAGTATAACTTTCTTTTAGATTTCATTAGTAATTTTTAATTAAAGTTTATCTTTACCAAAAGTTAAACAATCAATATCTCATTACTAAGTTACTTGATTCATTTAAAATGTTTTCTGATATATAAATAACAAAAAATGTAATTTCTATAAATCTAGTAAGTAATTAGCAAATATAAGCAAGAATAATAATTACATATTAATTATTTTCCATTAAAATGTGCTTACATATAGATTCAACAACTTAGTAAGCTGAGGTAGCAAAAAGTCTTTTTAAAATTGATTCTACCAATTTTAGTAACTAATGGCTTATTCATCTAGAAATTTCTATACTTGTATGTTATATATGCTGCTAAGTTGTGGTATGTCTTTAACCAGATTTTTAACAGAATAATATGAAATCTGAAAACTTTCAAAGCAATTTTATGAACAGAGCTGGAATTCAATAAAAGTTAAATCAATTAAATTTTAAAACACTAATGATAATTTAATTACATGTCATAAGAGTGTCAAAGTACTATGGAACTATCTTCCCGATGTAAAATAGAGAGAATTTAGAAAGGTCATGAAAATTTGTTTTAAGTCAATTTTGAGGGTCTGTAATTCGAATATTCCAAGTCACACATTTCAAGTTTTATATTAATTGTCAGTATACTAGATATGTCAAAATTGAAAATGATCCCTATTTCCTTTTTTGCATAACATCTCATTGAATGTTATTGCTACTTTAGAGTGTGTATCTAATCATGGTAATGGTAGCAAAAGCTCACTTTGAAGTATACTTGGCTGACTAGTGGCATTAACACTAAATATGATCCAAATGATGATTCCATCTAATTAATACTCATACATATGCAAATAATTACAGATAGATAGATGATTAGATGGATACATAGATAAACAGAATTTGATAAATCCTGATTATATAACAGTCACTATGCTAATTTTATCTTACTTATTGTTATATAGGTTCAGGTAAAGAAGCAATTTATAAATGTACTAATATTATTGGCAAAACTGTAGGTATATAGATACATAATACTCCTAGCACATAATATTATGCTGAGTATAGCAAACTATGTGACTGGCATGGCACACCATAGTTTCAGTTTTCCTTTTTTTTGTTACATTTTGATTAGAATCTATATCTCCTGCTAGACAGTAAATTCCATGAGGGTAGGTAGAGATCATGCCTGATTTTGCTCTCCATGGTCGCCCTGGTGCATTGCCTAGTTATTTAACAGAAGAAAGGCTCCCTATAAACACAGATTTAATAAATGAATGACTCAACAAATGAATAACATGAACAAATGCAGTGTACTCTGATTATCAACGTATTTAATTAATTTCATTTAAAATACATATAGTAGTTCATGCATATGCTCTTTAAAAACTTATTATCCGAAGGTAGGAACAAGATGGCAATGGCATAGGTGAACTGGTGAGATACTCTGAAAGGACCAAAACTACAAACTGTTGAATAGACAGATTGTAAAGCAGAGGGAAAAGTGAACAAAGCCAGAAGACCCTGATAAGGAAGAACAGGACATAGCAGAAGAGAAATAAAAGCCACCCCACCTTCCCTCAAAAACAGAATTGAAGAAGGGGAGGGAAAGGGGGAGAGGGAGAAAAATCTACAGAAATGAAGAAAAACCAAAAGAAGAGTATGGGTCTCTCCCAGTTGCCTGGGAGGGCAGACATTGAGAAAACTGACTTTGGAAGGCAAACAATGAAAAGCCCCCAGAATGAAGGGTCTCAAACTACAAATGTAGATATCAAGACAATAATGGAGAGATTAAAAAGAACTGAGGAGACATAAGAAGAAAGTAGGAAGGAGCTGATATCTGAGATAACAGTAATAAAGAATACTGTGAATGAAATAAATAACAAACTGATAAGCATGGAGAGCAGAATTACCCAAGCAGAAGAAAGAATCTCAGAGCTTGATAACCAAAATATAGAAATAACCCAAACTCTTAATAACACAGAAAATAAGCACAAAAAGACAGAACAAAACCTTGAAGAGATGAGTGACTACCTCAAGAGGCCTAACCTAAGAGTAATCGGACTCCCTGAGGCAGAAAGAGAAACAGAGACCACATTGGAACAAACTTTCCATGAGATCATTCAAGAAAACTTCCCTTATCTAATCAGTGATGCAAAAATTCAAACACAAGAGATTCAGAGAACCCCTGCAAGACAACAAATGAGAAGACCAACTCCTAGACACATAATAATTCACCTAAACAAAGTAGGCACAAAGGAAAAAATCCTAAAGGCAGCAAGAGAAAAAGGCCAGATCACCCACCATGGAAGACCAATCAGAATAGCAGCAGATTTATCTACAGAAACACTGCAGGCTAGGAGAGCTTGGAGCTCTATCTTCAAAGTCCTAAAAGATAACCAATTTCAACCAAGAATAACCTACCCAGCCAAGCTAATCTTCATCAGTGAGGGATAATTAAAATCTTTTCCAGATATCCAATCCCTAAGAACTTATGCTGCCACCAAACAATCTCTACATGAAAAACTTAAGAAAGTACTAAACACAGAAGAAAAGGAAAAAAGAACAACGTTCTTCACAAGAGTACAGGGAAAAGAATAAAATATACACTAACCAACCCCCAAACCAAAAGAAAGACAAAAGAAAAAAGAAAAAACCAAGTGGAAGAACAACAACTCAATAAGAACTCCATGATAGGGACAAACTCTCACATTTCAATAATTAGCCTGAATGTGAATGGACTAAATGCACCACAGAAAAGACATAGAATGACAAAATGGATAAAATATCACCAGGCAACAATATACTGCCTTCAAGAGACCCATCTCACTAGAAAGGACTACACAGACTCAAAGTAAGTGGATGGGAAACAAATTTTCAGGCGAATGGAACACAAAAGAAAGGAGGAGTCATGATCCTAATTTCAGATAAAATACCATTTAAGCTATCAAAAATTAAAAAAGATACAGAGGGCCACTACATAATGATAAAAGGTTCACTCCATCAATAAGAAATATCTATCCTAAACATATATGCACCCAACATAGGTGCACCAACTTTCATAAAGCAACTTCTAAGAAAACTAAAGAAAGACATTGACCCTAAAACCATCATAACTGGGGACTTTAATACACCACTCACAACCCTAGAGAGATCATCAGGACAAAAAATCAGCAAGGAGATCTGGAATCTCAATGAGACATTGGAACAAATGGACTTAATTGATACCTACAGAACACTCCATCCAAAGACCACAGAATACACATTCTACTCATCACCGCATGGAACATATTCTAAGATCGACCACATAATTGGACACAACTCAAGCATAAGCAAATTTAAAAGGACTGAAATTCTACCATGCACCTTCTCAGACCACAGTGGAATAAAAATAATCATTGACACCAACAAGGTCCCCCCAAAACCCACAAAGACATGGACACTAAGCAGCATGATACTGAACAACTCCTGGGTCAATGATGAAATCAAAACAGAGATCAAAAGATATCTGGAAACAAATGAAAATGAAGAAACATCTTACCAAAATCTCTGGGATGCCTTAAAAGCTGTAATAAGAGGAGAATGTATATCCCTATGAACACACATGAGGAAAATGGAAGGAACACAAATTAACAACCTAACAAGTCACCTAAAGAAGCTGGAAAAGCAAGACCACAAAAACCCTAATTTCAGCAGAAGAATCCAGATCACCAAAATAAAAGTCCAAATCCAGGACATAGAAGACAAAAAGATAATACAGAAAATCAATGAAACAAAAAGCTGGTTCTTTGAAAGAATAAACGAGATCGATGGTCCCCTAGCTAGACTGACCAAGAAAATTGAGAAAAAAAACCAAATATGCACAATCAGAAATACAAAAGATGAAGTCACAACTGACCCAAAGAAATACAAAAGACCATTAGAGACTACTATGTACACTTGTATGGAAACAAACTTGAAAACCTTAAGGAAATGGAGGACTTTCTGACATCACACAACCTTCCTAAGTTGGAACAAGAAGAAATTGAGACCCTACATAGACCAATAAAAATCAAGGAAATCGACTATATAATAAGAAAACTTCCTACCAAAAAAAGCCCTGGACCAGATGGCTTTCCAGCAGAGTTCTACAAGACACTTAAGGAGGAGATGATACCCATCCTACTGAAGGTAGTCCAGGCGATTGAAAAAGATGGAACGCTCCCCAAATCATTTTACAAAGCCAACATCACATTGATACCCAAGCCAGGTAAAGATCCAACAAAGAAAGAGAACTACAGGCCAATATCTTTGATGAACATAGATGCTAAAATTCTCAACAAGATCCTAGCAAACCGGATTCAGCAATACATCTCAAATTCATCCATCATGACCAAGTAGGCTTCATTCCTGGGATGCACGACTGGTTGAACATTCGTAAAATCATAAATGTAATTAAATACATCAACAGATGTCAAAACAAAAACCATATGATTATATCATTAGATGCAAAAAAAGCTTTTGATAAAATCCAGCACCCCTTCCTGATAAAAACCTTTGAACATCTAGGCATACGGAGAACATACCTCAAAATAGTAAAAGCCATCTATGAGAAACCCACAGCGAGCCTACTCCTAAATGGACAAAAATTAGAACCATTTCCCCTGAATACTGGAACAAGACAAGGATGCCCACTCTCACCCCTCCTGTTCAACATAGTATTGGAAGTCCTGGCTCGAGCAATCATAGAAGAGAAAGAAATCAGGGGTATCCAAATAGGAAAAGAGGAAGTCAAGTTATCTCTCTTTGCAGATGATATGATTGTGTACCTTGAAAACCCAAGAGAATCTGTCAAAAACCTCCTTACACTGATAAAGGCCTTTGGCAAAGTCTCAGGTTACAAAATAAATGTACGAAAGACAATCGCATTTCTCTACACCAATAATAAACAAACAGAAACCCAAATAAAAAACAAAATTCCATTCACAATAGCCACTAAAAAAATGAAATACCTTGACATCTTCCTAACCAGAGACGTGAAAGACCTTTACAAGGAAAACTACAAAACACTGCTCAAAGAAATCAAAGATGACACAAACAAGTGGAGAAACATTCTATGCTCATGGATTGGAAGAATCTACATTGTGAAGATGTCCATCTTACCTAAGGCAATCTATAAATTCAATGCAATTCCCATCAAATTACCAGCAACATTCTTCTCAGACCTAGAAAAAACAACACAGGAATTCATATGGAAAAACAGTTGTCCAAGAATAGCCAGAACAATCCTCAGGAAAAAAAAAAGCAGATGGTATCATATTACCAGACTTCAAACTTTATTATAAAGCTACAATCATCAAAACAGCTTGGTATTGGTATAGGAACAGGCATATAGATCAGTGGAATAGAATTGAGATTCCAGAAGCAAAACCTCAATTTCTCAACCCGGTCATCTTCGACAAACCCTTCACCACCTACCACTGGGGAGAGGAGAACCAATTCAGTAAATGGTGCTGGGAAAACTGGCTGACCACATGCAGAAGATTGAAATAGAACCCCTCTCTATCCCCATGCACAAAGGTTAACTCCAAATGAATCAGAGACCTAAATGTAAAACCTCAAACCATAAGAACCTTAGAAAATGAAGGTAATACCCTCATGGAAATCAGAACTGGCATCCAATTTCTGAACAAAACCTGAAACCCACAGCTCATAAGAGAGAAGATAGACAAGTGGGACCTCATTAAACTGACAAGTTTCTGCAAAGCCAAAGAAGCCATCAAGAGAGCAGGGAGACAACCCACAGATTGGGAAAAAATATTTGCCAACACCAACTCTGACAAAGGCTTAACATCCTGGATCTACAAGGAACTCAAACGTGCTGAAAAGAAACAAACAAACAACCCCATTATAAAATGGGCAAAAGATTTGAACAGTCACTTTACAAAGGAAGACATCTGAGCAGCAACAAACACATGAAGAAATGTTCAACCTCACTAATCATCAGGGAGATGCAAATCAAAACCACACTGAGATACCACCTAACTCCAGTAAGAATGGCAATTATCAACAACTCAAAAAATAACAGCTGCTGGAGAGGGTGTGGTGAAAAGGGAACACTTCTACATTGTTGGTGGGAGTGTAAACTAGTGCAACCTCTGTGGAAAGCAGTGTGGCGATTCCTAAAAGCTCTAAACACCAACCTCCCATATGATCCCGCAATCCCCCTACTGGGAATATACCCTGAAGAACTCAAATCACTGTATAAAAAAGGTACCTGCTCACGTATGTTTATAGCAGCATTGTTCACAATAGCAAGAACCTGGAAACAACCATACTGCTCATCAAAAGAGAACTGAATTTAAAAAATGTGGTACATATATATGATGGAATACTACGCAACCATAAAAAAGAACAAAATCATGAATTTCACAGCAACCTGGATGGAACTAGAGTCTATAATACTGAGTGACCTCTCACAGAAACAAAGAGTTGAGTATCACATGTTCTCACTCACATAATGGACCTTAAACATCCAATGCAATACTATAAGAAAATGACTGACAGTACTGGGAAACTATGGGGGGAGGGAGATGGGATTAACAGTAGCAAATGTCTGTCTGGGAACAGGGAATCACCTCATATCAACAGGGTGCCTGAATGAAATGTAATTGTATACCTAACCCTTAACTGTACCCCACAACATCATAATAAAATAAATAAATAAATAAATAAATAAATAAATAAAAAAGAAAACATTATCCATGGCCGAGTGCAGTGACTCAGCCAATAATCCCAGTACTTAGGGAGGCAGATGTAAGAGGCCTGAGCGCAGAGGTCCAGGACCAGCCTGGGCAACTTGATGAGACATCATCTCTACAATAAATTACAAGAAATTATCCAGGTGTGATGATGTGTGTCTGTAGTTTCAGCTATTTGGAAGGCTGAGCTGAAGAATGGCCTAAGTCAAGCATGTTGAGGCTGCGGTCGTCATGAGCTTGCTGCTGCACTCCAGCCTGGGTGACAAGAGTGAGACTCCAACTGAAAAAATTAAAATAAATAAATAAAATAAATAAAAATATATTATCCAAAAAATTTGTGTTAATTATTTAACAAAGATTAAACACTAAAACAATTCAGAATATAAAAGTCAACTTAAGAATATATTATTTGAAAGAAAATTTGGTATATAAACATAGCTAAAATTGAGTAAGTACCTTTTAGAATGTTGGCATTGTGTTAAGTTTTTCATGGGTTGCTCATTTAATCTGCACAACCTCCTTATGTAACACATACTGTTATTATTCCTATTTTGCCAATGACTACACTGATAATTAGAGAAATTGTTGCTTTCCAAAAAATCTCCTGACTATAAATGTCCCCTAAGCAATAAAATCAGAGTTCAAACCATGAAGTCTAACTCTAGGCCTGGATTAGGCACTATAATACACTTAAAAAATATTTTCTTTTGCAGTACTGTTAAACATGTAATCACATGTTTGTCATTCATTTGATTACATATTTAGAAAGTTTCACAGTTTTTCCTGAAAAAGATAAAGAAAGAAAAGGCCCAATATTTAACTACTAGTATATTTCTGATTTTTAAAAATTGTCTTAATTCATGCTGTAACTGAATACCTTTTGTGAATTTATGTACATTTCCAAGTAGTTACTAGATTCATTGTTAAACTGAGCTTATTAGTCTACATATCATTTTCTATGTGCATGTTAAAAATCTACTTCAATAATATAACACACTCCAAAACCAAAAGTTTAACAATTCTGGGTTGATACTGGGTATCATTTACAATGTTTTATGTTGGAAGACAGTGCCTTAAGGTTTACATGCTCCACTCTGATAACAGAACGTGTTAGTAAAGTGCCAAAATATTTTTCAAAATACACAAAACAATGGATCTAATCTGAGTTCTTATAAAGAAACAAAGTTTGGAGATCAATGTTATTGTTAGCCTTACTTGACAAAAAAGATCATTTTGCTTTGACTCTATTACAGCATCATTTTAGGCCAAGAAATACTGACTAAAAGCTCAATTTAAAAAGAACTTAGTGAGGTTGAACATTTTTTCATGTGTTTGTTGGCTGCTCAGATGTCTTCCTTTGTGAAGTGTCTGTTCATATCTTTTGCCCATTTTATAATGGGGCTGTTTGTTTTTTTCTTTTCAGCACGTTTGATCAGGGAGATGCAAATCAAAACCACACTGAGATACCCCCTAACCCCAGTCAGAATGGCAATTATCAACAACTCAAAAAATAACAGCTGCTGGAGAGGGTGTGGTGAAAAGGGAACACTTCTACACTGTTGGTGGGAATGTTAACTAGTGCAACCTCTGTGGAAAGCAGTGTGGTGATTCCTAAAAGCTCTAAATACCAACCTCCCATATGACCCTGCAATCCCCCTACTGGGAATAAATATATCCTGAAGAACACAAATCACTCTATAAAAATGATACCTGCACACGCATGTTTATTGCAGCATTGTTCACAATAGCAAGAACCTGGAAACAGCCATGCTGCTCGTCAAAAGAGGACTGGATTAAAAAAATGTGGTACATATACACGATGGAATACTATGCAGCCATAAAAAAGAACAAAATCATGAATTTCACAGCAACCAGTATGGAACTAGAGTCTATAATACTGAGTGACCTCTTACAGAAACAAAGATCCGAATATCACATGTTCTCACTCATATAATGGACCTTAAACATCCAATGCAATACTATACGAAAATGACTGACCGTACTGAGAAACTATGGTGGGGGGAGGGAGATGGGATTAACAGTAGCAAATATCTGTCTGGGAAACACCCCATATCAACAGGGTGCCTGAATGAAATGCAATTGTATACCTAACCCTTAACTGTACCCCACAACTTCATAATAAAATAAATAAATAAATAAATAAATAACTTAGTAATGATCTGGACATTTATTTGTTATCTCCAGATTTGGAGAGCATTGCTTGGATGTTTTAGTTGTTCTAGTTTCAAGTATTCTTTATATATGTTTGAATCTTCTGGTCAGAGATACCAACACTTGACACATGGATACTCATCCAAGGCTAAGGTCTTTGGAATCCCACCTGATCCTTTCACACTTATATCTCCATATTATATTTATTTTTTATTTTTATTTTTTGAGTTGGAGTCTCACTCTGTCACCCAGACTGGAGTGCAGCGGCCGCTCTCGGCCACTGCAGCCTCAACCTGCTGGACTCCGGCGATCCTTCTGCCTCAGTCTTCCAAGTAGCTGGAACTACAGACGCGCACTACCATGCCCAGCTAATATTTTGATTTATTGTAGAGATGAAGTCTTGCCAAGTTGCCCAGGTGGGTCTCGAACCTGCGGGCTCAGGCAATCCACTCACCTCGACCTCCCAAAGTGCGGGATTACAGGCTGAGTCACTGATCCCGGCATATCTCCATATTATAAAGCTGGCTAAAGTTATTATACTTTCATTTATTGAAAAAATACTATTCTCTTAAAGTTTTACTTTAATCCCTATCAAAATATTTGAGGCATTCAAGCAAACTTTAAGAATTCTGAAAAATACTTTCCATCTTGGTTTGTTAGAGAAGAAAAAATATTTTCTTCTAAATAGAAGACAAAGTACTCCAATCATGCAAACGCATTGTAAATCAATATTTGAATAAGCATGTTCAGAGACATATATACTGTCTTACGAACATAAAATTAAAGGAAGGGCTTGAAATGCTTTTCTCTAGGATTACACTTTGAATTTAGCCATACAGTGACATTATGTAAGGCATAAGTTTTATTTTAGTTTTAAAAATTAAATGAGTATCACGTTGGTGGCACGATTTCTACACATAGTAAGGGTGCCCTATTTCCCTAGGTATTAATTTGACTTCTTAAGCTGAGTAAACTATCTTTTTTTTCCTAGACAGAAAACCTCACCAATTATCCTTTTATTATATTTTTCATAATAATAAATGTTGCCTCGTGCAAGATTCCCCATTAATGTTTTATATTTAAGTGCACAGTCTGTTTAATTTTTCACCTTTATCGTACTTCACTGATTAATCTAGTTTAAATACCATAAAAGTCCATAACCATTGCTGTAAAAAACTTATGCTTGTTTATTAAACTAGCTACTTTGCCACTGTCAAGCAAGCCATAAAATTGTGCATAAGTATAATGGAAGAAAACATTTTTGCAATTTGCTAGATTCTATTCTGTGCATATGAATGTCTTCAATTTAGTTCAAACTCGTGCAATGAAAACACCTAAAATATATCTTGTATGAATATACTTTAATATTTAAGCTGTGCCTCTGGGTATCTAGTATGGATTCTTCTTCACTGAATAGTTGTGACACAACATATTTTTTAAGACATAAAGAAGACTGTTCATGAAATGCTCTCCAAGATTTTCATGGTGAAGAAGTGACTTAAAATTAACAAGTATAAACAGGTAAAATGTACCAGATTTCTATTGCATATAAGTTAAATGCTTGTGTTTTCTCTAACCCATAAATAACCATGGTTGGTATAGTAGAGGAGATTTTTATGAGAAGCCTGAAAATAAAGATGAGAAATGAAAATACTTAAAACTTGACACTAAGTAACACCACCTTGGTCTTAATTAATTTGTAATTGTTTCTTAGAATCATTGCCAAAAACTTTGGTGATATTCAAAACAACTTTCACAAATTTTCAAAAACTCTTACTCATGACATATTGTCAACAAAGCTTTGAACATAGGGCACTTAAAAAAAGTCACATAATGGGAGGATTGAGCTATATCTCTTCAAAGTCCACCCAAAGATGTGCTCTTACAAATAACGGCAATGGGTTGCATGGTTAGCTTCAACTGCAGCTTACTCATCACCATAATGACAGATAGCTTTTAAATTTGCCAAGCACAGCCGGGCTCAGTGGCTCAGCCTGTAATCCCGCGCCTTTGGGAGGCTGAGGTAAGTGGATTGCCTGAGCCGTGGGTTTGAGACCCGCCTGGGCAGTGAGACCTCATCTCTACAGTAAATCAAAAAATCATCCGGGCGTGGTAGCGTATGCCTGTAATTCCGGCTACTCGGAAGGCTGAGGTGGAAGGATCACTGGAACCCAGCAGGTCGAGGCTGCGGTGGCCGGGAGCGGCCACTGCACTCCAGTCTGGACGACAGAGTGAGACTCCAACTCAAAAAAAAAAAAATTGCTGAGAACTTAACTGAGATGAATGGGCTGTTTGGCTTCTTACTCAGCAGTACTATATATACATATATATATATATATATTCTCTCTCCTGGTTTATCACTACATCCTTTTCACATCCATAAGGGAGATTAGTGTTCTTTGGGAAATGGAAATTGTTAATATACATCCATCAACAGAGAGCAGAATGAGCAGAGATAAACACAACGAAGAGCACATTTCATTTTTCATCAGATTCAGAGAGAAAATGATCTATTTTTCATTCAATCAATGGATGGCTAAAAATATCCCAGACTTACTATTCCTACTTGTGTCTAAACACAATTTATACATCTTAATTCATTAGACTACTGTGTTTATAAGGCAGCTGAAATGTCAAAGCTCTGCTGGATTTAGTATAAACTTAAATTCCATTACCTGGCAGGCATTAATTGCTTCTGGAGCATAGGGATTCTTCCCAAGGGTCTTATATGTTTCCTTCTGTCATTTTGCTAGCTATTCTGTCTAGATGAACTTAAAGCCCTTAATCCACCACAGGGATCAATAAAATGCACAATAATTCAGTCCTAGTAATTAACTTTCACTTAAACACAAATGGTCATTTCATTGTGAACTGCAGTACAAAATGATAATGAAATAACTAAAAAGACAGATAAAAGAGTGACTTAATAGGAAAGAGGCCTTACTGTTCAATTAGAGGCATTACCATTCAACCTTTTTATTACTGCCACAACCCTTCAATTAAAAAAATAATAATACTTCAAGCTTACTCATTTAACCCATGGCAGTATCACTATTATATGCATGGTCTTATGATGTGAGCCTTATGCTACAGACTGCTGTGAAGTAGTTGTCTCTCTGAAATTATTAAAATGGTGAATGTTTGATTCAAAAGGCTATGAATTGTATATAAATTACAGTACTATATTGTCCTGATTTCTCACATAAGGGATTTTCTTGATCCTTCCCAACTTCCTTTTAAACAGGATTAGCTCTACATAGCTCTTTTGATACAGCCTCAAAATTGTGCAGAACCGTTTTAAGATACTGAATGTTCTGAAATAAATTGCAAAGTCATCTCATTTTTCCACCCCAGATAATTTCCTAGGATATTCTACAGTACAAAAATTCTTCCTATTTTCTGACTTGACAATTCAGTTATAAGTCCAAAAAGGTACAAAACTTCATTAACCTTTTAATGTACTCTCACAGATGTAGGGCAATAGATTTGTTTGAATCTTTATGATCAAAGCAATAGCCTACTAGCAAAATCTTTCACTCTAACTTTGCTGTGTCTTGCTTTCATTTTAATTCATATTCTATCCTCACATGGATATAGACAAGCTGTACTTCGGCTTTGCCAGTAGCTAGAGACATTCATAATCAATTTCAACAAAATTTGCCACTGTTCTTGTTATTGGCACAGGATATAGGGCCCTTGGGCTTCCTCAGTCTCTTTGACTCTAAGGTAAAAGTCTCCACAAAAGTCTCAGCTCATTAATCTCAATCATACTTGGAAAGACTCACCATAAGTCAGACATCCCAGGTGAAACATACCTGTATTTTTCAAAAACTAAGGAGATGTCTTTTCAAGTTAACAATAGAAATGCACTTTATATCATGTCAATATTAAAAAGAAGAAGTTATGTCCATATAGAATCATAGTACTTGTTGAAGTAGGGATAAAGACTCAATAAATATCCAGAGTATGAATAAATGAAAAAGCTTTTAAGACTTAAAGGCATGCATTTCACTTCTCTCATCCTCTTATTGCTCTTACAGATCTACAATCTATCAGCTGTTATTCCAAAAAAAGAAGAACACAAGATTCTTCTCCACCACACTAAGTTTGACACAGACTCACTTAGTAAAACCTTGATCAGAAGGATGTACATAGACACAGACAGGCACACACACACACACATTTTTCCTACACTTATTATAAAGTACAATCTCAAACATGCTGAGCATATTATGCAAAATATAGTATATGCTCCATATCTCTTTTTAAATATCTGTATAATTATGAATGTTGAAATTGGTGACACTATTCATCCAGCAAAAAATATTTGGATACACAATCTATCAATTGCAGACTATAGCAAAATATAGCCTGTACTTAGGCACAGGTCAGAGAGAATTTTCCTTGGAATTAAAGTGGTTAATATCCACCCAGAATAGATGAGAACAAAAATGTGCAAAATAATAGATGGTGTATAAACATAGTACTACAGACACTATGGTACTTCCTGAATTTCTATAAATAAAAAGTTATGCTTACATCTCAGATAAATCATAGGAACTAAGAGGTGTTCTCAAGGAAGAACTATAATTAAAATAAAATTTAACCTTAGCAAACTAGTAACAGAAGTCAGAAATCGGCATGAACCATATTTGAAAAGAAGAATTAAGAAACAAGAGCTAATTCATCAGGCCAATGTTTTCAAAACTTATCACTTAGCTCAGGGTAAGACTCAGCTGAGACAATGTTAAAAGATTTCTAGTCCCACCCCTGGAAATCCTGATCCACTATATCTGGAATGGGCACTGGGAAATTAACCAATATTTGGTATATAGATAAAATTATCTTTAGACCAGAGAGCGATAACTTGTCCCATTCACCTAGGTTGCTAACAGCTCAAAAATCTCATTTGACTTATTTTACCTTGGTGTCTGGCACACAGTATTCTCTCACACAGTATTTCTACTGAGTAGTTTTGAGCACAAGGAAGGAGCATCAAATGTAAACAACTAATATTTTGTAAAGAATAAATGGACACCATCGTGTATTACTTAGTGTTTTATAAGAGCAACTACTCAGAACTAAACTCAAGTCAGACTTTAAGAAGCTAATATTAAGAAGCTAATATTAATTGGAAAACAATTCAAATTGTATTTCTGGCAATGTTAAGCTGAGAGTCTGATTCTAAACTCTAGTAAACCCATCTAAACACTGCTGACCTGTTTATTTTTGTCCAAACTAGCCAGTTGGCATTCTCATCTTAAAATCTATTTTAACAATATTTGTATATAAAATTTTATTCTATTTCTTATGTTAGCATGAGATGAGAATTGCATATGATATTTATCATGTTGATACAGACCAGTTATATCAACTAAACCAAACATGAAAGTATTCACATAATAGTGAAAACTGATTTAAAACAGAGACCTAGCACTAATTCTCGATACTAATTTCTATGTGTGACTATTTCTGCATTCTTAAAATAAATATGATAAGTATTAAAAAACAGCCAATCTATCATCACAGAATATCTATGTATTTGTCTTTGTCATTCTATGTTTTATACCTATATTGTAACATAACATCAATTGTACTCCATAAATATGTACAATCATTATTTGGCAATTAAAAATAAAATTAAAAAAACAAAGTCAATATTCAAAGATTTATAGTCAAAAACTACAAATTGAAGTTTTACCTTTATAAAATTAATAATAATTTGCTTCTGATCCTTTTGTCATTTACAGAACTCATTTTATAGCTATAACTTGATTTTCTGTTGGCCTTTAACCTTATTGTTTTAACCAATTAGTAAAGACTTTTTCCAGCCTAGGCAACTTGGAAAAACCTCATCTCTACAATAAAAAAAAATTAGCCAGGCACAGTGGCATGTGCCTGTGGTTCCAGCTACTTGGAAAGTTGAGGTGGAAGGATCACCTGAGCCCAGCAGGTCGAGGCTACAGTGGCCATGAGTGCCACTGCACTCTAGCCTGGGCACAGAGTGAGACTTGAACTCAAAAAAAAAAAGATTTTATATCCCTTGTTCTTTTTATTCCACTTATGTCATTTTCAGCCTGCTCTTACTCTTATACTCTGAGATGGAAAATTGAGAAAAGAAATTGTTTGGAATCCTAAGATTCAAACACACTTGACTATTTCATTTTTTATTTGATTAGAATTATAAATTTTGTGGCCACAACTATCTGAAAATTTTTGAACATGGCGTGCTTTATGATGCCATTATGTACATCTATATATTCTTCCCTTTTCCAGGAGTGTCCCTCACTACTGACATTCATTTTGTGAATCATCCCAGAATTCCCATTCCTTGATGGCTCCCACACCTTCTCCACACCCCAACCTCAACAGAAGAATCTCTTTCCTCTTCTCCACTGATAATAGCTATATTTCCCCCATTCAATTCCATTCACTTAGTCAACCAAGCTAGAACCTTCATAACTGTACGTCTTTCCTAATTCTTCCTCTTCACCTTTAACCTCTAGTCTGATTCTGTCAGTTCTACCTTTTTTCTCCATGTACCTTGAATTTACTCTGTAAATTTCTTCCCACTACCATTATCTCCTAGACCTTCACTAACACCTGTGTTTTCATTTTTCTCCTTGTCCAAGATTTCTTCAACTCTTCAGCCAGGGTTTTATTTCTGATCTAATTCTGATCATCGATAAAGTAAAAAAAAAATTAGGGTGATAACACAGGGTCTTTTACAATCTGGCAGCACTTCTGATTCTTTTTTTATCTCTTCCTGTTCCGGTGCAGTTTACAGTCTATTGTCCAAGCACACCAAAGGTTCCACAAATCTCTAAATGCTTATGATCGTTTCTCTTACTGTTTGCAGTTATTTACTTCCTTCCTTTTCATAAGAAGGAATAAAATCTCTGTTCATTGTCATGTGACCTTTAGTGACCCTTGAGAGGAATATAAAACTGGTACATATTTATTTGAAAATGTATGCTTACTCTTGCATGTTTAAACTTCAGTCACAGTCAAAGTATTCTCTGTATGATGCAATACAACTATTGAGATGCTTTTCTGCTCAAAACAAGTTTTTTAATTCATAAATCTTGATGCCTTTTAGTGTTTTTGCCAATTTTTTCCCTCCTATTCCATATTGGCAAAATGTTTTCCTTTGATGACGTTTTCATGAAGGAAAACTTAAAAAAATGTCACTCTGGGTGAAATCAGGTGAGTAGGGAGGGTGGGGCATGGAGACCATGCCATTTTTGGTCAAAAATTGCTGAACACTCAGCACAATGTGAGCAGGTGCATTGTCACTGTGGAAGAACTAGTCACCTGTTTGCCACAGTTTCAGATGTTTCTTCTGCAAATCGTGGCACAACCTTCTAAAAACTTCCAGATAAAAACTTTGGCTGACAATTTGATCCAGAGGAAAGAATTCTGAGTGTACTACAGGGGGTCCACCCTCCAGAAGATAAACTGAGTTCTTTTTGTTTCCCCCCTTATATACAACAGTGATTGCTATCGATTTGAAGCTTGGCCATTTGACTGACTGGTTAACAGAATATGTGAGATAGGACACGTTCACAACTGAGCAAAGTTGTAAGCATGATTGCATGGTTTGGGTGTCTGCCTTTTTCTCTTCCTTTATGAAACGTGAATGGAAATGCCCACACTGGGCTGCTCCTCTAACCGGGTCCTGAATGAGAAAGCATGAGACAGAGCTGAAGAAGTGGCAGTCTAATCCACCTTTTCTGTTTACACTAATGAAGATGTATTTTCCTCATTTTTCACCAGAAATAGTTCTAGTAGTACTCCAAGCACTACTGAAATTTCCTTTATTAGACCTTCCTTCAAGTCAAAATTATAGCGTTTCCAACACTATTTCAGAGCACCAAACGCATTTGTGTGTGTGAACATCTCCATATGCCTAAAATGAATATAAGATGCAGTTTTAATTTTTCAAAATATTTGCAAAGAATGCATAAATGTACTTTAACTATTTATTTGTATGTGTGCTTCTGTCTCTTGAACAAGAATATGATACTTTGAGGGCAGAGAATGTGTTGTGTCTCTTTTAAAATAATATCCAAGCCGGGCTCGGTGGCTCAGCCTGTAATCCTGTGCCTTTGGGAGGCTGAGGTGAGTGGATTGCCTGAGCCCACGGGTTTGAGACCCGCCTGGGCAGCGAGACCTCATCTATACAATAAATAAATAAAAAATCAGCCGGGTGAGGTAGCGCATGCCTGTAATTCTGGCTACTTGGAAGGATGAGGTGGAAGGATCACTGGAGCCCAGCAGGTTCGAGGCTGCGGTGGCAGGGAGTGGCCACTGCACTCCAGTCTGGGCAACAGAGTGAGACTCCAACTCAAAAAAAATAATAATAAAGTAAAATAATATCCAGTACCTAAAATTAATCCTGACAAGTGCTAAGTCTCCTGCAATTTGTTGAATCAATGATGCAACATCTAATATCAAGTAAACAAATAGATGTTTCCCTCTAGCATGTCCACCAACTGGCAGTTTTTCAAAGAAAATATGGATACGTTTTGAGTGCAGTTACAAGATTAAATGATTTATTTTGCAAACACTTATCCAGCATTTACTATGTACTAGCAGTTCTAATTTCTTTAAAATATTAAAATGTCTTAATCATCACAACAACTTTCTGAAGTAGATATTACTATCATCCTCATTTTCAGATGAATTAACCAAGACTTGGAGAAGTTCAACAGTATGTCCAAGTATTCAATGGTAGAGCAGTAATGTAAACCTCATCAACCTAAGGTCAGAGCTCACTGGTTCAACCCCAAGTCAGGCAATATTAATCCATTATTTAGGGCCTAGATATCCTTTAAAGGAAAGCTGTAAAATCCGATACTCCCCAAGTAAAAGCTTGCTGTATCTAAAGACCAAAACCAAAATGTATTCC
>NW_007231333.1:0-15226 GCF_000164805.1 Carlito syrichta | reverse complement strand
CAGAGCAGTATCACAGGTGTTTCATGTTCTACAGGCTGAGGTCAAGAATGCAGGAAAATCATTTACAAGTTGTGAAAGGCCATGTACTTATGTCAGTGTGCAATATAACCTCTTCTGGGTGACTCTGTGATATGAAGGTTGTCATTAAGAATTCATTAAAATATGAAAAAAGATGAGATTAAGTCACTCTTTATAATGCTGTACTTGCAAGGAAGAGGCTGGATATAACATTAGAAAACTCTGTCAACTACCTAGCATCTGCATGTCACCATTCTCAGGGTCCTCTTATTTTATGCCATTAAATGTGTAGTAGGAGATAGAGATCCATGGAATATTAGCATAAAGGATCTGCATATCACTATTTCCAGAGATTTGTATGGAATGAATATTCTCCCCAAATCCAGGTATCTCCAAGTATTTAGAAGCTCACATTGATTTAATGGTCATTTCCACGAGTTCATAAGGAAATTATTCAATGAAATACATGCAGTTTTTTCCAAATTTCTTGTGACTGGAACATATATATATGACACACTTAACTAGGATGAACATTTCTTCAACTGTAATGCTTTCACCACCATTTATATTCCATGATAAACACTGAGCAAATTGCATCCATGCCATGAGACACAAAAAAGCACGGACAATTGTGGCTGGTTTATCAACGTTTCTATCATCATTGAATATCCAGCTGCTTGTAATTCTTCTAATTCCTGTATAATCCTGAGCATCTGCAGAAAAATCCTGGATATCTGGACCCTCTTTGGAAAGCAAACTCCAAGATATATAAACTCTCAACCCTTCTAGTGGATATTTCTGTTGTCATATATATATAATTCCATAGTAAAACCCCATAGTTCATGTATTAGGTGTATAATCTTTGTGTACATACTCAGAAAATCTCCAAATTTCAATATACTGTGGTCTGTGTCTTTGCTCATGAGTATGGAAGTCACTACTCATTGTTTCTGTCATGTTAGGAAGAGAACATGTATAATATTTAACAACAGAAGTGCGCATGTAACATTTGCAGGGAAGAAAAAAGCATAGCTGCCAGAGGGCAGTCCCAAGCTTCAATATGTCATTCTCCAAAAATCATCACCTGAGTACTTCCTTCCAGATTTCTGCAGCAGTAAATACTGGGGTGGACCTTAGATCTTATAAGTGGTGGTCGAGAGAACACAGAACCATCCCTCTTTATTTTGTGACCTGGGAGATGGCCACATACCTCCTTGCTTTACAATAATTAGGTGCTAATTGGGTTGTCAGTAGTAATTTTACTTGTAATAATAGAGTGGGGAGCCAGTGCTGTTCACAGTTGTTAGTTACCACACCTCTTTATTAATAAAAATCCTGTGCGACCTCTCACCTCAGGCAATCACTGGAAATACTACCTTTTTCCTGTCCCTAATGTGTGATTAAAGCTATGGTTGTATAAGTGTTTCTTTATCAAATCACTGAGGGCTGCTCTGTGTTGTATTGATTGAATAAAAATTGGGATGTGAAAGCGACACACTTGGATATCAATCTGATGTTATTTCGAAGCAGAATGCTGAATATGAGAACTTGTCCTCCCCTATTCATAACAGAACAACGTGCGAGGAGAAAGATAAATAATAAAATGTTTATAAAAGTGGAACAAGATGCTTTGGAAACAAGTGAGCTCCTAACTGCTTCTGGAAACTCATCAAACTGAACAAGATTGAAACTTCTAAATACACTTTTGCATAACAATGACTAGACTAATAAATTGTTAGGAATCAGTAAGTTAAAAAGTTGGAAAATAGTAAAAATATTAATGAATATATTCAGTTCAAAAAGTCAGATGTAAAGTTGGGCTCAGTGGCTCAGCCTGTAATCCAGTGCCTTTGGGAGGCTGAGGTGAGTGAATTGCCCGAGCCCGCATGTTCAAGACCCGCTCGGGCAGTGAGATCTCATTTCTACAATAAATCAAAAAATCAGCCGGGTGTGGTAACGCATGCCTACTATTCCGGCTACTTGGAAGGTTGAGGTGGAAGGATAACTGGAGCCCAGCAGGTGAGGCTGCGGTGGCTGGGAGCAGCCACTGCACTCCAGTCTGAGTTACCAAGTGAGACTCCAACTCAAAAAAAGAAGTCAGATGTAAACTAATTTTTATTCTAGTAAAAATTTTGACAGGATAAACTCCAGAGATATTGAAAAAGTAATTATGAAATGATAATATTCATATCATTCTGTTAAGAAACTTGAAGTGGTATTATTTTGATGAAACATAAATCTTAATAATACTGTAATCAATGTGTCAAAAGATTTAAGAACTTCCTGATGAAAAATTTAAATTCTACTTCTCATAGCCATAACAATCCTTAACAAAAGAAACAAAGCAGGATGTAACACCCTTTTATATTTCAAACTGTACTGAAAGACTACAGTAGTCAAAATAGTCTGGTATTGGTACAAGAACAAGCATATAGGCCAATGGAACAGAATAGAGATTCCAGAAGCAAAGCCTCAATTTCTCAATGAACAAATCTTGACAAAGTCTCCAAAAACAAACACTGGGGAGAGGAGAACCTATTCAGTAAATGATGCTGGGAAAACTGGCTGATCACAGGCAGATGAAGGAAACAGGAGCACTACTGATCACCATACAGAAAAATTAACTCTAAATCGATCAAAAACCTAAACATAAAAACTCAAATTATGAAAATCTTAGAAAATCCAGAAGGCACCAATATGGAGATTAGAATGAAAACCAATTCCTTATCAGAACCCTAAAAGACCATACCATAAACAAAAAAGACACACAAGTGGGAACTCATCAAACTAATGAGTTCTGCAATCAAAAGAAACCATCAGGAGAGCAGGGAGACAGCCCACACAAAACAGAAAAAAAAGATATTTGCCAACTGTATTCTGACAAAGGCCTAGTATCTACAAGGAACACAAATATTCCAAAAGGTAAAAAAGAAAACAAAAGGAAACAAAACAAAATACACACACACACACACACACACACACACACACACACACACTAAAAACAGGGCAAAATATATGAACAGACACTTCCAAAAAGAAGATATGCGGGTATCCAACAGACTCAGGAAATAGTGCTCAGCCTCACTCATTAGAGAAATGCCAATCAAAACCACATTGAGATATCACTTAGCCCCAGTGAGAATGGCCATCATTAATAAAACAAACAACACCAGATGCTGGCTAGGATGTGGAGAAAAATGAACTCTTCTGCACTGCTGGTGGGAATGAATATTGGTGCAAACTCTTTGGAAGACAGTGTGGCAATTTCTGAAAGCAATAGAAAGTGACCTTCCATATGACCCAGCAATTACCCTATAGGGAATATGTCCAGAGGAATTCACATCATTCTAAAGAAAAGATACCTGCACATGTGGGTTTTTCACAGCTCTATACACAATAGCAAAAACATGGAACCAATCTTACTACGCATTGAAACAGGACTGAATTTTTAAAATGGGTACATGTACACAACGGAATATTATGCAGTCATAAAGAAGGACAAACATATGAACTTTGGAGAAACGTGGATGGATCTAGTCAATCATATTCAGTGGTCTGTCGCAGAAACAAGGAATAGACTACTATATATTCTCACTCATCAATGGTCCTTGAGCAATTATAATACTATAAGAAAGGGCTTGGCCATAGTGGGAAATCATCGGGGGAGGCAGTATTGGCAGTTGAGGGAAACTGCTAGACGAGGGAAGGGCACAATTCATCAACAAGGGTACCTGCATAGTCAACGTTTGTATACCTTACACTGAATTGTACCAAACATCTGTTTAAAAAAATCACTGGAATGAAATCTAAAAAAAAAAAAATAGATAAATAAATAAAATCGACTGCTCTTTTGGTTTACGAAAATCATCTAACATACTCTTAGGATCTGTAGACCGCTAAAAAGAAAGGAAGAAATTCGGACCTAGTGTAAAGATTTCAGACACCACAAACACTGGTGGTGTTTACTGGGGAGGGTGTCACCCTCTCTGACCCAACTGTGTAAAGCATTGTTATGGCAGCTGTTTCTTCTAATGAGGAGACAGTCACTCACAGTTTCAAAATATAATGTAAAATAAAATACAGTAATAAAATAAAGTAAATAAACAGGGAAACATAATCCAAATCAAAAAATAAAATTAAGCTTCTCAAATTGATACCAATAAAACAAAAAAGATATAATAATTCTCTGGCAGAAATTTTAAGCAAAACTTATGTATGTGTTCATTGAGCTAAGAAAATAATGAGAGAACAGTTTGAGAATTTTGTAAACTATATATATATATATATATATAACAAAATGAACAATACAAATCTTGGTAGCCGGGCATGGTGGCTCAGCCTGTAATCCTGCGCTTTGTGAGACTGAGGTGAGTGGATTGTCTGAGCCCACGGGTGTGAGACCTTCCTGGGCACCTTGGCGAGACCTCATCTATACAATAAATAAAAAATCAGCTGGGTGTGGTAGCGTCTGCCTGTAATTCTGGCTACTCAGAAGGCTGAGGGGAAGGATCGCTGAAACCCAGCAGGTCAAGTCTACAGTGACCGGGAGCGGCCACTGCACTTCAGTCTGGGTGACAGAGTGAGACTCCAACTCAAAAAAAAAAAAAATCTTGGTGCTGGGGAATACAATACCTGAACTAATTTCTGTGCATATATCTACATCTTGTTCCACTTTGATAATCACATACACATACACTTATATGTGTATATATATAAATATATATATATATATATACACATATATGTATACATGTAGAGAGAGAGTAAGATAAATTAAACTTCATTTATATATTTTATTTATTTATTTTATAAATTTAAAAATGTGGGGGTACAATTCATAATTAGATATATATTTGATCATCTTGCAGATAAGATTCCAGTCTCCCATTGTTCCCCACTTTGCCTTGTTTTAGATAAGGTACCCTCATTGGTGTTGTGCCCCCTGCTGGCAGTATACCATTTCTGCCAATCCTTTTTTTAAATTATAAAGTTGTGGGGTACAATTCAGGATTATGTATACAAACGTTGATTATGCAGGAACCCTTGTTGATGAAGTATGCCCCTCCATTCCCTAAAAGTTTCCTCGACTGCCAATCTCACCCCCCCGACTGCAAATCCTTTTCTTACAGTATTATAATTGTTCAAGTTCCACCTATGTGTGACAACATATGGTATTGTGCTCTTTGTTTCTGTGATGATTATGAGCAGCTTCAAATCCACCCAAGTTGCTGCAAAGTCTATATGTTTGTCCTTATTTACGCCTGCATAACATTCCATTGTGTATATACACTATTTTTTTAATCCATTCCAGTTTCAATGGGCAATACGGTTGGTTCCATGTTTTTGCTATTGTGACTAAAGCTGCAAAAACCATTCTTGTGCAGGTATATTTTTGAAGAATGATTCTAGTTCTTCCAGGTATATTCCCAATAGGGAAATTGCTGGGTTATATGGAAGGTCAATACCTAGTTCTTTCAGAAATTACCACACTGTCTTCCAGAGAGGTTGTACTGGTTTGTGTTCCCATCAGCAGTGTAGAAACATTCCTTTTTCTCTGCATCCTCACCAACATCTGTTTTTTTGTTGTTGTTTTTTGTTTTTGTTTTTTTCTTGAGTTGGAGTCTCACTCTGTCGCCCAGACTGGAGTGCAGTGGCTGCTCCCGGCCACCGCAACCTCGACCTGCTGGGCTCCGGCGATCCTTCCGCCTCAGCCTTCCATGTAGCTGGAACTACAGGCGCGTGCTACCACACCCGGCTGATTTTTTTGATTTATTGTAGAGATGAGGTCTCGCCTGCCCAGGCGGGTCTCGAACCCATGGGCTCAGGCAATCCACTCACCTCAGTCTCCCAAAGGCGCGGGTTTACAGACTGAGCCACCTAGCTTGTTGTTTGTTTTTATAATGATGGTCATTCTTACTGCGGTTGGTGATATCACAATGTGGTTTCGATTGGCATTTCTCTGATGATGTATGTGACTGAGCACCTTTTCATGTGTCTGTTGACTGTCCGAATATCTTATTTTGAGAAGTGTCTATTCATGTCTTTTGCTCACATTTTTTTTTAAGTTGGAGTCTCAGTCCGTCTCCCACACTGGAGTGCAGTGGCCGCTCCCGGCCACCAGAGCCTCAACCTGCTGGGCTCCAGCTATCCTTCCTCCTCAACCTTCCAAGTAGCTGGAACTACAGGCGCGCGCTACCACGACGGCTAATTTTGATTTATGGCGGAGATGACGTCTCGCCAAGTTGCGCAGGCGGGTCTCAAACCCGCGGGCTCAGGCAATTCACTCATCTCACCCTCCCAAAGCGGGGTTACAGGCTGAGCCACCGAGTCCGCCTTTTTGCCCACTTTTTAATGGGGTTGTTTGTTTGCATTTTTCCTTTTGGACCGTTTGAGTTCTTCTAGATCGTAGATGTCTGGTCTTTGTCAGAAACCAGTTGGCAAACAATTTTTCCCATTCTGGGATCTGTCTCCCTGTTCTTTTTATGATTGCTTTTGCTTTGCATAAGTTCGTTAGTTTGATGAGGTCCCACTGTCTATCTTATTTTTTAAGTTATTGGCTTTTAGGGTTCTGAAAAGGAATTGGTTTACAGTTCCAATATCCATAAGGGTGTTTCTTGTGTTTTCTAAGATTCTTATAATCTGAGGTTTTACATTTAGGTCCTTGATCTATTTAGAGTTAATTTTTGTGTATGTTGATAGGTATGGGTCTTGTTTCAATCTTCTGAATGTGGTCAGCCAGTTTCCCAGCACCATTTACTGAGTAGATTCCTCTCTCCTTGTTGTTGGTGTGTAGGAATGGAACTGTCTTTGCGTGTTTATGTTATACCCTGGGACATTGACAAAGTTCTTTGACAGTGCAAGCAGGTTTTTGACAAATTCTTTTAGATATTCAAGGTATATGATTATATCATCAGCAAAGAGGGATAACATGACTTCCTTTCTTCCTGTTTGGATACCTCTGATTTCCTTCTCTTTTCTAACTGCCAGAGGTAGTACTTTCAACACAATATTGAACCAGAGGGATAAGAGTGGTTAGCCTTGTCTTTTTGCAGTTTTCAGGGAAAATGTTTCCAGTTTCTGTCTAGCTAGCAATATGTGAGGTAGATTTATCATAGATGGCACTTGCACTTTTGATGCCTGTTCCTTTTATACCAACATGTTTGAGAGTTTTTATCGAAAAGGATGCTGGATTTTATCACAAGCATTTCTGCATCTAGTGACGTAATCATGTTGTTCTTGTTTTTTAGCATCTTTTGATGTTTTTAATGATATTTATGGTCTTGCGAATATTGAACCAGCCCTGAATCCTGGAGATGAAGCAACTTCATCCTGTGGTATGGTTTTTGAAATGTGTTTTTAGATCCAATTAGCTAGAATCTTGTTAAGGGTTTTTGCATCTATGTTCATAAGGGATATTGTCCTGTATTATTTTTGTTGTTGTTGTTGGATCTTTGCCATGTTTGACTATCAGTATGATGTTAGCTTTGTAAAATAATTTAGGGAGAATTCCTTCTTTCATAATTCCCTGGATACTTTCAATAGGATTCCTTGTTCATTTTGTAGAATTCTACTTGAAATCTAACAAGTCCTGGGCTTTTTATTTTTTATATTTGTAGGTAGTTTTCTTATGACAGAGTCAATTTCTTGGGTTGTTTTTGGTCTAATTAGTGTTTCACTTTCTTCTTGTTTCAACCTGGGGTGGTTGTGTGATCAGAAATTTCTCCATTTCATTTAGGGTATCACATTTGTTTCTGTACAAGTGTACATAGTGATGTTTGATAATCTTTTGCATTTCTTCTGTGTCAGTTGTGATTTGATCTTTTGTATTTCTGATTGTTTTCTCTCTTTTTCTTGGTCATTCTGACTAGTTGTCCATCAGATTTGTTAATTCCAAAGAACCAGCTTTTGGTTTTGTTGATTTTTTTTTTGTGATTTTGCTGCCTTCTATCCCATGTTTGGGTTCTTGTTTTAGTTATTTGGATTCTTTTGCTAAAGTTGGTGTTTTAGTGGTCTTCTCTTTCCAGTCCCCTTAGGTAGTTTTTTATGCTCTTCACTTGTGATCTTTTCATTTCCTTGTTGTGTTTTGGTAGAAATATATTCCCCTATTAGAACTGTTTTAATGTCATTCTAGAGGTTTTGGTAAGCAGTTTCTTCATTTTCGTTTGGTTCCAGAAATCTTTCAATTTCTGGTTTGATTTCAGTATTGACCAAGTAGTCACTCAGTTTCATGATGTTTAGCATTCATGTCCTTGGCGACTTTGAGGAAATATTTTTATTATTGTTATTTTTTTTTATTATTCCTTTGTGGTCAGGGAACGTGCATGGCAAGATTTCAAACTTATTGAATTGGTTTTTCCTTGATTTATGGCAAAGGATGTGATCGATTGGGATATGTTTTATGCAGTAATGTGTAGAATGTATATTCTGTGGTTGCTGGATGAAATTATCTGTAGGTATCTATTAATTCCATTTGGCCAAGTGTTCAGTTTAGGTTCTAGATTTCCTTGGGTTTTTTTTACCTCAATGGCTGTCAATGGTGTATTTAATTACCCTGGTATAATAGTTTTAGAGTCAATATCTTTTATTGGTTTATTTAGTAGTTGCTTTGTAATTGTTGGTGCTCCTCTGTTAGGTGTATATATGTTTAGGACGGATATTTCTTGTTGATGAATTGAACCTTTTATCATTATGTAACGTTCTTTTGCATCTTTTTAAATTTGTGATAACATAAATATTGTTTTGTCTGATATAAAGATCGCAACTCCTGCCTTCTTTTGTGATCCGTTTTCTTGAACACTGATTTCCAATCCAATACCTTTGAGTTTGTGTGCATCTCTGTGGTGAGATGAGTCTCTTGAATGCAGGAAATAATTGGTCATGGTTTCTTATCCAGTTTATCATTTTGTTTCTTTTCAGTGGTGCACTTAGTACATTCACACTAAGGCTGATTATTTAAAAGTGATTGTTTCTCCCTGTCATGATGTTCTTACATAATTTTTTCTTTAGTTGTTTTCTTTTGGCTTTGGGGTTGATGTACGTGTGTGTTTTCAAAGTTCTTGTTTTCTGTATTCTGTTTGTTCTGTGCCTTGCTGTTCTCTTGGGAGGTGTGTAATCATTTTATTTTCTTTCTTCTGTGCTGAATACATGTTTAAATGTCTCCTGTAAAGCTGGTCTGGAGGCTGCATAATCTCTTAGGGATTGCATATCTGGTAATGATTTTAATTCTCCATCACTGAAGAAGCT
Organism: Carlito syrichta; assembly: GCF_000164805.1. Classification (NCBI taxonomy): domain Eukaryota; kingdom Metazoa; phylum Chordata; class Mammalia; order Primates; family Tarsiidae; genus Carlito; species Carlito syrichta. The sequence goes on along the minus strand of NW_007231333.1, from coordinate 5,965 downwards.
GAGTTTGACTGGATGCAAAATTCTTGGCTGAAATTGTTTTTCTTTGAGGACTTTGAATATAGGGCTCCAGTCCCTTCTTTCTTGGAGTATTTTGCTGATAGTTCTGCTGCTAACCTGATTGGTTTTCCCTGGAAGGAAGTCTGACCATTCCCTCTTGCAGCCTTTAGGATTTTTTCTTTTGTATCTACTTTGTGTAGGCGAATTACTATGTGTCTATTGGTTTGTCTTCTAATTAGATGCCTTGTGGGTTTTCTGTGTATCTCTTGTTCTTGGCTGGTCACATCTCTGCTTAGATGGGGCAAGTTTTCTTTGATTACCTCCTGGAATACTTGTTCCAAATTGTTCTCCATTATCCTTTCATCATCTGGGATACCATCAGGTGTAGATTCAACTTCTTGATATAATTGCACATCTCTTGTAGACTTTGCTCTTTCTTTCTGAGTCTTCTTTCTGTTTTTTGCAGATCATCTTAATTCCATGTTGTGGTCTTCAATTTCTGAAATTCTTACTTCAGCGAGATTAATTCTGCTGTCCACGCTTGTCATTTTGTTATTTATTTCCTGGATGATATTTTTTATTGCCAAAATCACTGTTACAAGTTCTTTCAGTGTTGCATCTTGTCTTTATTAACTCTTATTCACCTTTGCCATCTCTTGTAGTTTTTGAAATTCGATTAAAGTAGGGGATGAGACACTAGGAATCAGAGACTATTTTCAAATTAAAATGTATACTTACTCTGGTATGTGTTCCCTGAGTCCCGTTCCCCATTACCTCTCTCTCTCCCTTTCTCTCTCTCTATATATATAGAGGGAAAGAGAGAGATACACACACACATACACACACACAAAGACGAATCCAGTGCAAAAGGAGTTGAACACATACACACATCACACACAAAACAAACTGGATTAAAAACAAAGCTAAATAAAACAAACAAAAACAAAAAATAAGAAAACTAAACCCCCACTAACACACACACAAACACACACACACACATACACACACACATACTTAGCACAAAATGAACAGAGAAGAAATCCAGAAAGACCAGAGGAAAAGTTTTTACAAAGGGATTCAGGTTGAACCCTTACAGATATATTGACATATTCCTAAAAGTAATAAAAAGGATATAAAAAAATCCCAGAAGAACAGAGAGCAAAAACCCACAGCAACCACAAACTAGAAAGATGAACTCTCAGTCATTTACATACACACAAAAGCAGAAAATGACAAATAAAAGAATAAACAAACAAAAAAAAGAAACAAAAAATATTGGGGGGCTATGCAGATCAAACCCTCACATATACATTCATGCACAATGGAAAAATATTTTAAAAGCAGATGAACTAACCAAAACAGTCAAAAAAATCACAAAATTTAAAAAAATTGAAAATTTAAAAAATTTCTGCCTTTCTGTGCATTCTCTGTAGGTGTTCCTCTAATCAGGACTCTCCTACATAACCACCTCTTTCAATCTCTCCTCAGGGAATGAAGCAGGGAAGGAGTAGGGACAGGGGATGTGGGTGGGGCTGCAATTCTCCCTCTCCCTTTCTTATGGTCAGGGAGATCTCCTTCCAAGGGGAGGTATGAGATTGTCTCTTCCTCAGGTATGTACCTTCATTGGGGGTTCCCCAACCTGTCTTATCCTAGAATGGAGTTCTACTATTGCGACTGATGTCCAAGCTCTGCCTGGGTTTGTCCCTCTGACTCATGGCCCAGTTGTGAGGATCTGCAATTCAGAGGATTCCTGGGGAGGATGAGTTTGGGTCAGCCATGGACTCACCACAGATATCTATGGAGTTCTCCCTCGTCCTTTTCTGGCCATACTTATTGTCTCTTGGTTGGCTCAGAGTAGTGGGTGGGCTGTCTGGAACTCTAACCTAGGTACTCAAGATAATCAAGTAACTGCATCAGTTCCACTCTGCTTTGGTATCTGTCACTTGACAGTTATGTGTAGATTTTGTTTTTCTTTCTCATTTTTTCCTACTTCAAGTCCTATTCTCTTTACTTCTTGTCAGTCTATTGATGGGACTTATATTAGGTAAGAACAATGGATGCCTTTGAAATATTTCCCATTGTTTCCCACCAAGCATAATCAGCTGTCTCCAGGTGTATCTTGGCTTTTGTTTACATGGATTAATGTCTTTTTTCATATGTAAGTTCAATCCTTACTTTTATATACTTGAGTCATTGGAAAAACACCTACACAGTGTCCATACCAAATATAGAGCAATTGGGATTAAGGATTCAGCATAGAAATTTTGTAGCATGATATAATACAGCCAATGATATCAAGCAAGTGGCAATGAGAAACCTTCAAATTTTGTGTCAAGAAGGAAAATGGCCATGTAGGAATATGTTCATAAAAAAACTTAGTTACAGATAATATCTCAAAAGTAGAGACTTCTTCTAATTTCTGGTGTGCAGCAAGAATGTAACAAAGTTGAACTGTAATTCATTATTACAAGATGTCCTGCAGACAGGTATGGTTTTGATGGAGAAACAAAACCTTTGATCAGAGAAGGAAGCACGTTTCTCTTCTCTCCGTGAACCTGCTTCTGAACTGGTCTCGGTGTGTACTCAGGGCCTATTTGTGGTAAGAATTAACACCTACACCCATCTCCTATCTGTCTCCCATCGGGGAATGTTGTGTCTGGCGTCACCTTGGGTTCTCACACAGTAATTTGTGTCTGTGTGCTTTGAGGTCACAGAGAGCAGCTGCATGGGGGACAGCTTCTCATATCTGTCTACTGAGATAGTGACTCAAATCTTTAGGGATGGGTTTTAGTGGGTACTCCACTCTGATGAATTCTCCTAATTGACTTCAGTTCTTCTCCTTGTGGTTGGCCAATCAAGAGCAACCAGGAACCACTGCTGATGGCATAACCAGAGACAGAACAGGTTAGGGAGAGGGTATCCAAAGGCTTCATTAGTCCTAGGTTCAACTATCTGCAGCAGTAGATAGGACAGGACATCTGTGGATAGGGAGAACTCCATGAGCCCTGTGCTCAAGTACAGGTTAGCAGACCTTCATGTTTGAATCCCTGAGACTTTCCCTTCTGAGAACTGTCAGTAGAAGGATTTAAAAATTCAGGTGTTTGATATCCTTGTGCCTGAGGCCCATGATGCCCAGAAAGTATTTTCAAGGGTAATTAGGACCCTGTATTTCAGTGAACACGTGGCAGTTTCTTCTGGGTTCTCCCGTGAGGGTTTATGTGGATGGTGTCTTTGAAGGTAGAAAGGAAAGCGATGAAGGAGGTCCCTTTCATTCGTGGTCACCCTGCATAGAGGATACCGGTGGCCTCATAAACTAAGTACCCTTTTAAGATAAATCATTCATTAATCCCAAGTTCTTCTTCCTGATCAGGAAATGGGCTGAAGGAGATAGTCAGGGAACCTATTTTTTCCAGGATGAAGGATTACTTCTCCTTAGAGAACACACTGCCCTCCTCTTAAAGATCTTTTTATAAGCATCCACAAACCAAGGGTCATGTAAATTGGCATACCCACTCATTCATGTTAGAGCTTCACATAAATGGAATAATCACATTGAATTCAGAAAATCTTGGATTCAATCTCATGATTATCAGTTTAGGATCATGAGTCAGAAATGTAGGAAAATTTGCCATTTCAAATATATACACTTTAAATAAGAACCAGAAAGCCCCCTTCTGAAGACACTGTGAGACATGATATTTTTGAATATTTATCAGAAATGGATTTGTCAGGTTTGTTAGAATATTTTTTATTGTGCCTCTACTTTTGGAAGTTATTCGATGTTGACAATGCTTATGTAAAAATAAAAAAATACACTTCTCGTGCAAAATCATGTATAAAACTTTAGGCATCAGTCTCCTATCTGAATTGCAGTTGGTTATTAATATTCCATTGTAATTATGGTACATATTACAAATAATTTATTTTTAAATTATACAAACAAAACAATATTTAAACATTGATCTACTCAGCAATCATTTTCTGCCCAAATTGTTTTTCTAAATAATGTGTACATCAAGTCTTTTGCAAATATTTTTTTAATTTAATTGATCAATAATAATTTTATATATCCATTAATATAATGTGATTTTATAAAAATGCATACATTATGCAATGAGTAAATTAAGCCATTTAGCATCTCCAACACCTCGTGTTTTTATTATTTTTTTGGTGACAACATTTGAACTCTACTTTTTCAGCAATTTTGAAATATAAAATTCAAATGTACTGTATTACCAGGCTCTGCGTTAGATCACTAGAACTATTTCTTCTGTCTTATTGAAATATTGTACCTTTGACTTGCATCTCCTATTTCTCTGTCCATCACCATCCATAGATTCTGGTGTACACCACTGTGCACTCTACTTTCATGAGCTAAATGTTACTATATTCCATACCTAAATATGACCGTGCAGTATTTACACACATTTTATTGACATGGATTCACCATTCGGATTTGTTAGATTGCTTGAAAAATCCTCTCTCCTCTACACATTCAATACCCCCCTCCCCTTACTCATAGCAGCCAATTATCTTTTTACGGACCCTGTAGTTTTGCCTTTTCCAAAATGTCCTGCAGTTGGAGTAGCACAGTAAATAGGCTTTTTTATTTTAACTTAATGGTATGTGTTTAAGGTTCTTCATACCTCTTTAGCACTGAATAATATTCAACTTGGGGTGTGTAAAATACTTTTTAATCCATTTATTTCCTGGACGACATTCCAGTTGCTTCTAATTTTTGGCAATTTTGAATAAAGTTACTGTAAACACCTGTGATCTGATGATTTCCCCTTTTGGGGGTTCATGTCAAAGAGTGTGGTTGCTGCTCTGAATGATAAAATTATGTTTGATTTTGTAAGGTGCTCCCAAACTGTTTTCCAAAGTGGCTTACAGTTTTGTGCATCCAACATCAAAAGAAGAGTTTCTGTTGCTGCAATAACCACCAGCATTAGGTAATTGTCAGTGTTCTGAATTAGGACTAGTCAAATAGGTGTGAAGAAATATTACATGACACCCTATATTTGCAATTGCTGAATGACATTAGATGAGAGCATCATTTCAAATGCTTATTTGTCACCTGTAAATCTTATATAAGGAGGATGCTAAGATCTTTTGTCCATTTTTTTTCTGGTGGTTTATTTTCTAGATGTTTCATTTTAGGTGCTCCTTGAAAAATTTGGATACAGATCTATAATCCAATATATATATTTTTCAAATATGTTATGCAAATGTGTACCTTGTTTTCTCAATATTTTAAATTACTATTTGCATAGCAGGTGTTTTTCATTTAATGTAGGACAGATTAGCCATCATTTTTTTCATAGGTTGTACAATTTTAAGTATATCAATTTTATTTCCATATCCAAAGTCATCTACATTTTCTACTGGTATTTCCTCTAGGTGTTTTATAGTTTTTCATTTTTCTTTTGGGTCTGTAAAGTATTAATAGTTAATTGTTGTTGAAATGTATAAAATCTGTATCTAGAATATTTTCCCCCATTTTTTATCCCCATGGATGATGAGGTATTCCAACACCACTGATTCAAAGGAGTCTTTATGCTTCGTTGTACTAACTTTTCTCTTTATCAAAGATCTGTTGACTATATTTATTTGAGTCAATGATGGGGATATTTATACTTTTTCATTTGTCTATGTATTTGCATATTCTGTCACAAATACCACACTGATTTGATTACTGTAACTTTCGGTAGTAAGGCTGGCATTTGGATAGTGTCAGACCTCAAACTTTGTTTTTCTCCTCAATATCATGTTTGCTTTTTCACTATTCTTCATAAACGTTAGAATAAATTTTTTAACACCCGAAATGACTAGATGCCATTTTATTTGGGGTTATGATGAATTAAGGAAGCAAGAATTTATATTATAATTTTTTACCTATTGTGATTGAATACTTCTCCACTTATATAGTGATTCCTTTATTTATTTATTTATTTATTTATTTATTTAT
>NW_007231332.1:0-6396 GCF_000164805.1 Carlito syrichta | reverse complement strand
ACTGTACCATTCCACAATCGTAATTTGTAAAAGGACTTGCTTCCTTATAAAGGATTGTGAATGCAGAATGCCATTCTATCAGGCTATGGGGTGGGAGGCATAAATTCCCAGAGAGACTTTAGCAGGTGCTTTAAGGGATAAGAAACAAAGTACGCTAATTGGGTTGGCCAAGGAGCCATATCCAACATGAATTAGCAGGAGATATCTGTATTTATGAGAGAGAGTTATACACATGTGTGATAAGCAAACTTGCATGATGCGTGCGCTCCATGCTTCCTTTGGATGAAAACCGAATAGTAATATGTACTGCAGTTAGGTCATTTAGTCACAAGATGAGGCAGGGACAGTAAGACACTCAGATCCCAGGCTCTGTAAGACACAGAATTTGGTCCCTTATCAGGAGAAAATTGCTGAAATCAATCCCTTGTCCAATCAGTAGGTATAGTTGGTGAAACAGAGGCTCTATTACTCAGCATCAGTGAGCTCGATGAGTTGTTACCATTTTAATATTGATGTATACATAAGACAGTATTCATAAATGCATTTTAACCTAACTCCATAATATAATGAACTTTTATATTTTTACTTATTTTTGAAACATAACAATGCTTCCCTCAGCTATCACTATGGTGGTGTTCTCAGGATTACCTGCAATCCTCTGTGCGTTTCTGGAACAATTCCTGGGGTGGGGGCCTACATGAGTAATTGAGCTCCCCACATATGCAGTTCTTGAGGGTGACCCTTTGTCTTGTTCACCCTCTGCTTTCAATTTTTTTGTTAATTACTTCTAATTTTATGTTCTTACTGTCATACATAGCATTTTTCAAGAGCAGCACAAGATGATAATATGCAAAAGTTCTGTTTATCCCTGCATATACTCATCTCATACTGGAACACAGATTATTGATGGAGGTGTAGTAGTGGATAATCACTGGGAAAAATGTTTGCATGCATCTTGTCATCTTCCAGAGTGTATCCACCAAGTGCTGACACAATCAAGCAAATGGACATGCTCAGATGGTGGATGAGTGACACTCCCATAACCAGAGACTAGATGGTGGTCTTCTTCCACAAGACCACCCAGGCTCTTGACTCTGGCTAATGTGCAGCTAGCAAGGGAGACCAGTGTTGACCTTTGAGAGCGTATCTATCTTCAAGGTGCTACATCAATTTTTTAGAGGAAACTATTATTCCTGCTCAGATTTGTGAATGTGTTTGTCTTTCCTGCCCTAAAAGTCTCACACTGAACAACCACCCAAGAGCTTAAAGTATATCTGCTCCAACTACAGGAAGTCATACTTCCTTCCTGGCCAAGGTCTCCACTTCTCTAAAGTAGATTAATTCATGGGGTTCACCAGAAGTTTCTGGTGTTTTAGAGACCTTGATTTGCCTCAAACTGTTGGAGACCTTACATTATGGGAAGGGGTATAGAAAACCTGAATTCAGATAGCTCTAAATCGAAGTATATTTTATTGACCCTGGAAAAATCTGTACCAATAAAAATAGCCTTACTCTATTTCCCTCTAAATGGCATCATTCCCCATAATCCATTTGAACTCCCTGCGAGTTTCATTTAATTTAGGCTTGTTATGTCAAGATATCATGGGGAAAAAAAGAAAAAAAATGTGTGAATGTATTTTCGACTACTGATACATATTTATAATTCTGGTCCAGAATGTCAATTTTAAGGTAGGCTGCGTATGCATAAGAAAGTAGTACTGGAGACCCTCTGTGCTTTCTGCTCAAATTTTCTATGGTCATAAAAAGTGCTTTAATGTTTTATGTAAAAGAGAGGCAGAGATATTTAGGAAGACATGTCTTTGGAATTATTCTAAGTTTCACCATGTGATCAAGTAATCTTGTTCCAATTTATTCATCCATCAGATGTGAAGATATGTGTTCCCCCAATACCTTATTGGAAGCGTTTGTATCACTGTCATTTCTTGTTGTCTTTTTCCACTCTGTGAATTTTGCTTAAGGGGTGATTGTTGAAAGGAGTGTTTCTCATATAATTAATGTTTCTATTGTCTCTTTTCCTTCATTATGCAATGCTACATTTGCAACAATCTTATTCTGTCATCCACTCAGCCCAGCACAGCTGTATTTTCCTTCGGAGTTTCTGACAATCTTGGGGTGTGGATTTTCAATCTGTTATTTTTGTACAGAAATAAATGGCCATGTCTTCAGGGCTCAGACCGCTTGACTTCATGAAAGTTGTGTTCTTGGATGTGTTCCTTGTCATGGTGACCCTGCCTTGGAACTTCTGTGCCTAGTGTGTGCTACTAGTACCGGGGGGACGCACGTCACCCACTCCTGGTCTTGCCCAGGGTCCTGTCTCACCCAGAGTATTCAGTAGCTTGTGAACGTGTATCTGGAAACCTTGCAGGAGACCTTCACTGAGGCAACAGGATTCCTCAATTCAGACCCATACTGCAACCGCTGGACAATGGAGTGAGCATCTGTGGAGGGGAGACAGGTGTGAATGAAATTCTTCCTGCCTGACCTTGGTCCCCTCCTAGGCCTGGGGACCTCGTACCTGTAACTGCTGAAACTAAGAAGATAATCCTCAAGCTCCAGTTCATTGTGAGGAACTGTGCTTTCAGGATCTTATGTAGAGGAGGTTGTATTGTTGGATGATGCTTTCAGGGAGCAGACATATCTATATTTACATTAGAGCTCAGATCATTCACATATACACAAGGGAGGCTGTTTTACAGCCAAGGCCTGTGTCTCCTTGTATGTCCCGAATTTTGTGAAGATAAAATTTCTTTACTAAGAAAGAATCACTTATATAATCCTTTAAATGAGATTATTATTTATGAGTTAGGTTAGGTAAATGATTCAAATACACTGAGATCTTAAAGATGTATGCGCAATATTTGCCAAATTCTTCTTTAACCTTATATAGCATTTTGTTTTGAAATGAGGAGAACCCAGGGACTGAGAAGAAATCCCATCCCAGCTTCATATACACCTGCCGCTGGTCTGGAGCCTCTCTGGTGTGGTCATGGTCGCCCCCTCCGGCCCAAACTCCACCCTGCAATGAGGTTCCTTTCAGGACTCACAGAGCTTCTTACTCTCAGCATATCTTACTCAGCATGAAAGACTATGTCCTCCTTCTGAATTCTTCTTCATTGACACCATATGGTACTCACACCACCTCCTGATTTCCTGATCTCCTGAAACAGGAATACATATATAGCCTCTAAACCCAGACTTTGTGTATAAGAATTGTGTACTTATTCTTACATGGTTAAACTTTAGTCACCTTCAAAATACTCTCCATTTGATGCAATACATCAATTGAGATGGTTTTTCCACTGCTCAAAAGAGTTTGTGAATTCCTCAGTTTTTTGCTTTTCAGTACTTGTGTCCTTTTTGTTTCATTTTTCCACGTTGGTAAACTGTTTCTCTCTGAGGACTTTTCTCATCAGGGAACCAATCAAACACAAAAATATAGTGCTTTCTTAGTTTCAGGTGTCATCCTGACGTCTTCAACGCATCTTGAGCTAATGTTTGTCTTTAGTGAGAAATAGGAATTTTATTCTCTTTATTCTTAAATCGTGATTGATTTGTCTGTATATGGCTATCCAATTTTTCTATCACTATTTACTGAATAGGGTGCTGTTCTTTCAGTGTATAGTTTTGTCAGATTTGTCAAGGATCACTTTTTAGTATGTATATGACTTTAGTTCTGAGTTCTCTATTCTCTTCCAGTAACCTATGTGTCTACTTTGTACTATTACCATGCTGATTTTGTGTCTATAAACTTGCGGCATAATTTAAAGTCAGGTAATGTGAAAACACACATACATCAAACTCAAAGCCAAAAGAAAACAAGCAAAGACAATATTTTATAAGGAACTCATGACAGCGATAAACAATCACATTTCAATAATGAGCACAAATGAGAATGAAATAAATGCAACACTGAAAAAACACAGCATAGCAAACTGAATAACAAACCATGACCTACTTATGTGCTGAATCCCGGAGATTCTTCTCACTACAAGGGACGCACACAGCCTCAAAGTTAAGGATGGAAAACGAGTTTCCAGGCTAATGGAACACAAAAGACAGATTTGTGATTTTAATATCACACAAAACAGCATTTAAGCTATCAAAAATTAAAAAGATGCACAAGGACACTATATGATAAAAGGTTCAATACATCAGAAAGAAATATCCATCCTAAACATATATGCACCCAACACAGGAGCACCAGCATTTATACAGCAACTACTCAGCAAACTAAAAAAATATATTGGCTCTAATACTATTTTAGCAGGGAACTTGAATACCCCACTAACAGCCCTAGATAGGTCATCAAGGCAAAAATAAACAAAGAGATTCAGAATCTAAATTTGACAATTGAGCAAATGGAATTAATAAATCCCAATGGATTATTCCACCCAACAAACACAGAATATACATTCTACTCAGTACTACATGAAACATACTCTAAGATTGATCACATCCTTTGAAATAAATCAAGGGTAAACAAATTCCATAATGTTGAAATAATACCATGCACATCCTCAGACCACAGTGGAATAAAAATAAATATCAACACCAACTAAATTTCCCCAAAGCCCACAAAGACATGAACACTAAACAGCATGATGCTGAATAGCTACTGGGTCAACACTGATATCAAAGCACAAGTTAAAAGATTCCTGGAAACAAATGAAAATGAAGAAACATCTTATCAAAACTTCTGGAATGACATGAAAGCTAATAATGCTATTAGCAATAAATAGCGACTGGATATTTCATTTCAATCGCAAATAAATTATAAAATTAAATATCAGATGTTTAACAACAATTGAAATGAGATAATAAAAATAAAAACATAAATCTCATAAAATGTGAAGACATTAATTCCCAAAATTGAAATTGGCCAGTTACGACTAAGGTTATAAGCAGTTGTATAAATGGAATGGAAAATTATCATTTATATTTGGCATTGAAATTGGTACTCATACCAGTGAGAGTAGTTTGTAGAGTTGATTGAGTAAACCACATATTAGAACAAGATAAAGAGAAAATTAAACTTGTAAGTCCAGGAGATATACAGTGTATCCACTTTCCAGTTACTTTATAAGGAGAAATACATGGGTCACATCTCAATGAGAGGTGGGATGGCAATTTTATTTTTTTAAGTTTGTTTATTTTATTTTATTTATTTATTTTTTTGAGTTGTAGTCTCACTCTGTCACCCAGACTGGAGGGCAGTGGCCGCTCCCGGCCACCACAGCATCGACCTGCTGGACTCCGGCGATCCTTCTACCTCAGCCTTTCGAGTCGCCGGAATTATAGGCATGTGCTACCACGCCTGGCTGAGTTTTTTTGATTTATTGTAGAGATGAGGTCCCGTTGCCCAGGCAGGTCTCACACCTGCGGGCTCAGGCAATCCACTCACCTCAGCCTCCCAAAGGCGGAGGATTACAGGTTGAGCCACCGAGCCTGGGTAGGACAGTACTTTAAAAAATAAATTTATTAAGAGGAGTTTGAAAATAAAATAACTCAGGATTATTCTTGATATATGATTAAGGAGATTATGAGGTGATGTTGACTGTTTTGGTGAATCTGGGATAAATTAGCTGCTAAATCATGGTGCCTATCTTTGCTCCTTTTTGCCCACCATAGGCTTTGGGCTGTAATGCACTCATATCTTGCTATTTGTAAAATTTAAAAAAAGGAAAAAAAACACAAAAACACACATGATCTATTACTTCACCGTGCCCTACTGATGATGACATATCACACAGCGATATAAAGATATTCCCTGAATATCTTTTTATGGGGAATGTCACCCATTAAAAGATGTTTATCTTAAGGGACTTTCACATGAAAAACGAAACCCAGGTGTTTGTTCAGAAATCATATGGTCAGGAATAAAGAAATTCTCTGTTTCATTGTGCATTTATCCAGCAGACGCTATTCATAAATGTATTTTAACTAAACCAATAATATTTTAATAATTTATCATCGTTTTTTGTAAATTAGCCCTCAGCTGTCACTATGGGATGTATTCTCAGGATTCTCTTAGACCTTCTATGAATTCCCGGCACAGTTCCTGGAACAAAATCCTACATGAGAATCTGAACTCTCTCCACATTTGCAGTCCCTTGAGGGTGACCCATTATCTTGCCCATCCTCAACCTTCAGGATATTTGTTAATCATTTATTTATTTCTTTATTTTCTAGAGTAGGAGTTTCACTCTGTCACCCAGGATGGAGTTCAGACACTATTATGGCACCACAGCTTCGACCTGCTGGGCTTAGGCAGTCTTTATGCCTCAACCTTCCAAGTAGGTATGTGCCACCACGTCCAGCTAATTTTTTTATTTATTGTAGATACAAGGTCTCATCAAGTTGCCCAGTCTGCTCTTT
>NW_007231331.1:8595-16380 GCF_000164805.1 Carlito syrichta | reverse complement strand
TCTGAACTCAGTGATGCTGAGTTTAGAGCTCTGGAATTTAAAATCACAAGTGGAAGTTGCATTAAATATGCTAGTCCTGAGATATTAGAATATATATATTTTAAAAACAGTAACAATGCACACACACACACTTTTCTCTAGATCTTTCTCTGCCATTAAGTAGCTTTATTACTTTAATGAAGTTATTCAGTCTCTGAACCCCAGCTGCAATGCTTTTCCATTTATCTATCTCTCTACTTTGAGCTGAAACTTTTTTCTTTGAACACATTAGGCTCTCTCATGCTGTCATACATTTATACATATTAGAAGTGTTCTTGCCTCTTGTTAATTGTCTGGATAATTTTGTATTTAGTTAGCTGACACTCAATCAACACTTCCTCCTAGAGCCTCCCAGACTGCTTTAGGGGCTTCTACCTGTGCTCTTCATCCTGAATATGTGATAACTCTTATCACACTACATCATTGTCTTTGTTGGTCTATTCGTCTCTAATCTTGGATTAAAAACTCTTTAAGGGTATGAATTGTGTGTATTCCTTATGCTACTTTTATCACTTAACACAGTACCTGTGAATATTTGGAGCTTAATAAGTGAATTAATAGATGAATGAATGAATGAATGAATGAACAAATAAACATAGTCTGTTCTGTTTTTTCATTATTCGCTGCAATAATGTTTGGTCTCATTAAAATACAAAATGTAAACGAAGGAAAGTAATTCAGCTGTACCCCTTCCTGACAGAATGAACTAATGCAGGATTTATTGTTCTTGTAGCCCTTAGATCAGCTTAATTGCAATGCAGTTATTTATATCAGCACAATTATGCTATTTGTAGTCAGTTTACTGTTAATGTTTTCTCTCGATGATTGCAGTTTAAAAAATGAGCATCATCATCACAATAATTATTATAATTGAGTTTTGAATAATAAATGAACAGTATACAAAAGTAAAGTATACTTTTGTAAGAGAAGTTTATTAGGCGCGTTGTTTCTTTGATATGTTAATTTTCCTATTTATTGGTCAAATGTCAAATATAAAAGGTCAATGCTAACATTATCACTAAGTTTTAGTGTTAAAACATTTTTTGATAGAATTTTATTTCAAATGTTCTTTACTATCAGTGTCACAAAATAAAAAATACATCATTTGAAGCCTGAAAAGAAGCCACTTACCAAGAAGTTTTAAAATATTTGTTGTTGGTTGGAATTTTGTACTATGACAAATAAACAAGACATATCATTCACATGAATGTTTGTTTTGTTTTCTCAGCTCTCTATATTTTTATTTTACAAATGGAAAATAACACGATCCATGTTCTAAGCCTGAACTGTCCTGTTTCCAGTATCTCAAAGACGCATATATCTGAAAATCAACAGTGTGGGAAAAAGTTACATTTTTATTTTTGACAATGGTTATAAATGGAAAAGAAGAAGAGTTGAAATTTCGAGAATGTAATTTTTTTTCTTCTTTATTAAAATAGTTCGCCTCGAGGTGACCACTGCTTTAAAAGTTAGGTAGACTACAAATTCCCAAAGAGGTAGTGGTTAAGATGACCAAAAAAAAAAGAAAGAAAAGAAAGGAAAAATACACAACTAAAAACCTTTATTTCTCACAATCATGACAGTTTCTCCAGAGCTGCTGAATGATAATATAGATGCTGCCATCTGGACAACTACTAAAAGGCAGTCTATATAAAGAAGTTTTCACTTACCATCTTTCTTTCACCATGAACACTGCCTATATTTGTGGTTATTTATTTTCATTGTTTCATACACGTTTCTTAATTTTTTTTGTAAAAGTGAGTGAATTTAGGAATTAAATATTTATTTTTATCTAAGATTTGGAACAACTCAGGGCAACTATAAATATGAAGAGAGGTATGAAGGCAGCAAATCTGATTGTGGGAGAGGGGTATCAAAAAAAAAAAACCCTGAAATTCATTTATTTAAAAAAATTGTGTATTCTTCCATGTTTAAACTTCAGTCACCTGAAGTTTGCTCTTCGTTTGACACAATACACCTGTCAAGATGCTTTTTCTACAACTCAAACCTGTTTTTGACCTCGTCCATTTTGATGCCTTTTGGCGTTTCTGTCATTTTTGTTTCAATTCCACACTGGCAAAACGTTTCCATTTGCGAACTTTTTCATCCAGAGAAACAAACAAAAATAAAGTGGCTGGGGGCGAGATCGTGTGAATAGGAAGGTTGTGGCGTGGGAGTCAGGCCATCTTTTGGTCAAAACCGATTGAACGCTCAGTGCGGGTGAGCAGGTGCGTTGTCCTGGTGGAAAAACCTGTTTGCCACAACTCCGACGTTTTTTCCGCAAATCATGACCCAGCCTGTCAAAACTTCCAGATAAAAACTTTGATCGTTTGATCCAGAGGAACAAACCCTTAGTGTGCTACAAGGGGCCCATCCTCTAAAAGATAATCCCGGTTTTGGCGGGGGGTCCCCCTCGAACACGTTGTGCTAAGAGGTCAGGATTAAACAAGTAAGTATACAGTAGGTCGCCACTTTATAGCAGAAATTAATTGACCATTGCAGCTCAAAAAACTCATTTTACCTCTTCAGAACAATTATCAAAAAATGTTGAAAAGTTACAGGAATTACAGCATCACCATTTGGCTCTCATAGTTCTGAAGACAATTCTCTGGGCTTCCCAAGAAGAGAGCTGTTTTACATACTGGCTTTAGGACCAGGCGCTGTGGCTCAGGCCTGTAATCCCTGCACCCTGGGAGACCGAGGGGGGAGGATGGCTGGATCCCAGGAGTTTGAGACCAGCCTAGGCAATATAGTGAGACCTGCCTCTACAATGAAAAAAAAAATTAGTCGGACGGTGGTGGCGAGCACCTGTAGTCCCAGCTACGCGGAAGGACCACTCTGAGCCCAGGAGTTCAAGGCTGTGGTGAGCCGCGATCGAGTCGCGATCGAGTCACTGCACTCCAGCCTGGGCAACAGAGTGAGATCTCCACTGAAAGAAATGAAAAAAAGGGAGAAGAAATAAAGAAAAGAAAGTACCTCCCATTAATTCCCTAACAAAGAAGGAAACTACCATAATGACCAAATGCCTTAACCCATTGCTAATCATTTTTTCTAATAAATTTTTTCAATATGATAGTGATAATCATAACTGTGAATCTTTTAATTACTTATATACAAATGTTATATATTCCAGAATTATATAATCCGTTTTATTTTCATGTTATTATTTAAAATAATAACTACTATTTATAGCATGTTTACTTTATGCCCAGCACTATGCCAAGCACTTGATGAAAATCATCTCAATTAATCTCTACAATGACCAAATTAAATGGATGGTATTATAGTTTTCTTTTATAGTCAAGAAAACTGAAGCTTAGAAAGGATTTTTTTACCTGATTAGTGGCAGAATCGGAACCCTTCCCAGAGTTAACCCCTGAATCCATAGCTACAAATTTACACTGTTTGAATAAAAAACATGATTGTAACATTCAAAATCTTGTTTTAGTGACTACAGTTGTTCATATATTTTTTTATTTTTCCTTAAGTTAACTAAAAAAGAAAATGAAATTTCTGAAATACAGAAAAAGAAACTTTATTGAGCAAACTGCTGTTATACCATGACCTTGAATTCTTCTGACTCTTCACAGTATTATCACTAGCAATTTATACTAGATTCACAAACTTCCTATACCAAAGATGAGAGCAATTCAACTCAGCTTATTTTACAGATATAGAATGCTTTATTAAAACAGATGTGCACAATAATTACTAAACATTAATTTCTAAATTATAGACAAAATTTACAGTAGAGAGAATATGATGTACTAGAACTCATATGATCAAACCTCACCAAAAACTTTAACAAGTTTCAAACACTATAAGGTTCAACATAGTATTCTCTAAGTTTGCTGGTATTCAATACATCTTAAATGCTTTAAATCATACATTGCACTTACCAAGGGCTTTTTCTGGATTCTCTAATTTGCAGATTTTTATAAAGAAGGCGTTACGTCAAAACATTTTCAATTACTTTCCCAAAGACTTTTAAATTTCATCTAGCTGCATTTTTCTAACTTATGAAAGAGAATACAATTTTAGTTATTTGTATATACAATCTCACTTACCCGCCTCTTTTGGTGTCCACAGAAGTAGAAAATTAAGATGCATAATGAAAATCTGGTTTCATAAAGAGCCCTGTTATCATCTTTTATTTACATTAATAAACTAGATGGCCTCTGCCCCGCCCTCATTTTAAGAAACTTTGTCTCCTTTCTTCTGATTCCTATTTATGCCCACAAGTAGTTAACAATGTCAATTCTGTTGGCAGGCAATATTTACATTCAAGATTTCCACAGGAATAATATGCATTTTTGTGGGGTCATTTCCCATCTGTGTAGGCCTTAATAACATAATTTATATTTGAATTTAAAATATCAGTTTTTATAAATAGAAATGTTAGTTGTCTATATTTGTCCAAAGTTTCCACATATTGAAAACTATGTTCCCAACCTGTTATATTTTTACCAAATTGCAGTAGCCCCACCATTGTCAGACATCAAGACTGCAGACATTTATGGCAATGTACACAGAAGTTTGAAACAAACCTACAGCCTCATTCCCTCATAACAGAATAATGTGTAATATAATACAGTCATTCTCAAAACATGGTACACTTAACACTAAGATAACTTGATATGGGTTAGTAAGTATGCAGATAAACATTTTTAATTTATGTGAAAATGTGGTTATTAGATATATATAAAAACATATTACTAATACATTTAATACTGTGATACTATTGTTTGGACAAGATTAACACAGTATTTAGACTTTGTTGTGCCTTTTCCAAAAGTCATTTAAACAAAAGTATAGTAAATAAATAATAGGAAGCGTAGTATATAGAAAAGGCAAAACTTATGAAAGTCTATAAGAACTATTGAGGTTTAGACAACGGTAATATGATTGTCAGATAATTGAAATTGACGTAGTCTTAAAAGAAGCATCACAATTAGGACAATCTAAGTTACTATAACTAATTCATAGTTGTTACTTTAGTTAAAAACAAGAATAATTTATTTCTATATTAAAGGATAATAGCTTCGGGCATATCTCAAAACTAATGTTTTATTAAATGTGATTATAAACATTAACTTTTACACACAAAGTCAAGATGTAAAATGTGCTACATTTTAAATAATGTATAATATTTACATATTTTTCTCCCACTTAAATATGTGCTTTATTCTGTAAGGACAATAAATAACAATGGCCTGAAAGGATTTGTTAAGTGCTCCTTAAAAGGCTCTCTAGACAATTATTTGAGACAAATATTAAGAACCATGTAAAATCAAGCAAAACTGGCAGTAAGTAGATTCTATTCCTAATGCTGCATCCTAACAAGCACATGAGGAAAATCAAACTTCACTTAACGGGCACAAGTGCGACTGCAATAGAATTTGTGTGAGATTAGGTGAAGTTTTGAGCTTTGTCCACTCTTTACTCCCTCCTATTGTGTGAATTTGTGGCTTTTTATTTACTGTGGGGAAATGGAAGCATTTCTTTAAATAAAAGTGAATCATGTCTTTTGTTTTTCTTTTGAACATAGACTTCTGCTTTGAGCTATTATTTTTCCCAAAAAAAGCCAAATATAAATACTATAAATTTAAATTAGATTGCACTAGAGTATTCTAAACACAAATGGTTCAATACCAAAGGTCAATAGTATCGTAATCCAAAATCAAAAAAATACATACATAATTGTACACTTAAAAGTTGTTTGATTTACTATATTAAATGATATCTCAAACAAAACTCAGTGGGACAAAACACAGGAAGGCCCAAGTAATAAAACTGATAAGAGAATTACAGAAAAAAACAGCAGCTGATAATGGTGAGTGCTGCTTGAAAATTATTTTGTGGAAATAATCCAAAGATATCAAACTATTCTTCAAAAACTTTTGTCATAAAAATTGTGATGGACAGTAGGTGGAGGACCGATTAGAGCTTATAAGAAATCTGATGTATGTCCAATGAGACTAAACTGTATACAGCTTCAAAACCATAAGGGAACTAGCAAAATCACTAAGAATCATTGTTAGAGACACAGAGTATGTACACACAACAGTTATAATCAGAAATTCTTCATCTTAACCAACCTTCTTCTCCCCTGTCCACCCAGAGGAAAAGTGGGACCTTGGGGGGACATTTCAATTTATGAAAGTAGGATTTGGATTGAGTACTCATTCTTCTACTGTGATATTTGATCTATAGGTATGTATTCCTCCTCGTATGAGTCAGTCTGCCTTTCCCTTTTTCTTTTTCCTATTTTCCCCCTTTTTGGTTTACCTCTGAGTAAATTCAATTATTTATAGTGTCCTGAAATTCAGTTATTTATAGTACATTGTTCATCACTACCATATTTCATTATAATAGTCTTTATAAGGTCTCTTTTTTTTTTTCTTATATCTTCATCAGTTGTTCCCAGCTCCACTCATTTATTCCCTCCCACCAAACTTCCAGGTATTTAGTTGCACTCAATTTTATCTATGAAATGTAATAGTCTTATATGTGACCATAACTTATCATTTTAAATGATGATGTTCAATACATTTTTTGTTTCTTACTCTTTCCATTCAAAGTATTATACTTGAAATCTATGTTGCTATACAATCTAAGTTTATCGCTTGTGTCCTTATGAAGTATCCCAAAGTATACATACGGCACATTTACTTATCCAGTACCCGCAGCAGCAACAAATATCTGCATACCAGATTCCTTCCACGTTTGGGGAAAAGCATCTCAGGAATAGATATCCAGTAGTGAAATGACTATGCTATGCGATATGCACATATATCAACTTACTGTCTCTACTTTAGGCCATATCACTCTCACTCTCACAAATGATTGTACAAATGTAAACTCCTACTATTTATTAATGAGGACTCCATTTTCTTGCTTCTATTATTTTGTTTGTCTTTTTAACATTCACTGATCATAAGTGTAGTGATATTTTATTGATTGGTAAATTTGCATTTTCTGATGAAAATTGATGTTGAAATGTTCATTAATCATTTAGTTTTTTTCCTCTACAAATTGTAGCTTTATATTCCTTGACCATTTTTAGTGGACATTTTCTGACATCTTACAGATGTGAAGTAGTTCTATGTACATACTAAATATTATTTTTGTTGAACATTAACTTTTCAAAACCCTGTTTTCCTTTGCTTCTATGACCAAAATATCCCATTATATTGTAAATCATTCTATTATTCATAATTATATTATTCATATATTATTCATAATTGCTTTAGGTCTTATAAAAGAAATCACTTCCCACTCCAAAATAGTCTCTAACATTTCTTTTTATCAGCATTGTAGTTTAACATTTCATATTTAGAACTTTAATAGATTTTAAATTTATTTTTGTATCAGTGTGAAATAGCATCCAACTTAATTTTTCTTCATATAACTTGCCAATATTTATTTTTTTCTTCCATAAATATCTATCTTTTCACATTAATTAGTGATGCTATAGGTCTTTTTCTACTCAAACTATACATTCTTTAACGGACCTTATAAAAATCAGTTTATTTATGCCTGTTTAAAGTTATATTTATCTTCTATATTAATTCCTGAATACTGTGTAATCTTGTTTTATGTTTTATGTGGTACTTTTTTTTTTTTTTCGGGTTGGAGTCTCACTCTGTCGCCCAGACTGGAGTGCAGTGGCCGCTCCTGGCCACCGCAGCCTCGACCTGCTGGGCTCCGGCGATCCTTCCGCCTCAGCCTTCCAGGTAGCCAGAA
>NW_007231331.1:0-8575 GCF_000164805.1 Carlito syrichta | reverse complement strand
ATCCTTCCGCCTCAGCCTTCCAGGTAGCCAGAATTACAGGCATGCGCTACCACGCCTGGCTGATTTTTTGATTTATTGTAGAGATGAGGTCTCGCTGCCCAGGCAGGTCTCGAACCCGCGGGCTCAGGCAATCCACTCACCTCAGCCTCCCAAAGGCGTGGGATTACAGGCTGAGCCACCGAGCCCGGCTACATGGTACTTTCTAATTGGCTTTTTCTGATATAAAAGATGTTGCTGGCTGGATGCGGTGGCTCAAGCCTGTAATCTCAGCACTTTGTGAGGCCAAGGTGAGAGATTGCTTGACCCCAGGAGTTTGAGAAATACAACCAAGTTGCTTTTCAAGAATATAATAGCAGTTAATAATGCCACTAACAAAATACAAGAAGAATGCATGTATAATTACACTGGTCTAATTTGAGTAAAAGCAATAAAAATTAGTAACCAAACTCTTATTTTTTATGTTCATAAATGAATGCTATTTAAAATTTTGGAAGAACTTGAAAGCATAATTATTTATTTATAAATATAAGAATAAAGTTCAAGTTTAAACAGTCTAACTGGAGTAGTACTTGAAAAGCTGGAAACATTTGCTGCAGAGACAAAAACGCAATTCAACAATAACAAGTTAATACATTGTCAATTGCATTTAATATATGGTAACCTGACTCTCTCCCTATAACTCTGCATAAACTCAGTTTTGTCCCATTTTTCATAGCTATTATTCTTCAGTTGTTTCTATACTGTCTATATTTTTAATTGTTCAAAAAACTAACTTATGTAAGTGTTGTTTCTACTTTGTGTTTCCTTTCTATTACATTATTTTCTGAATTTTTGTTTATTATTTTCTTATTTCTTCTTCTGTTAGTTTTATTTTCTTACTCTTTTTCTAACTTGTGAAGGTAGCTTGTTAATTTTATCTTTATCCTAATGTAGGTATTTAAGACAATACATACTTTTCTAAATACTACACTAATAGAAACCTGCATAAATTTTAAATAGTATTTTTACTACTTTTTACTAATAAAAATATTCTAGTTTAGATTATAAACTGGGTGTTATCACTGCTCAGAAATACAATGAGGTTTTTTTGTGCACTATATGAAACACAAACTAATTTAATGCATTTTCTAGCTATACTTGAAATAGTGCATTATTTACTTTTTGGACTGAATGCTATATAAATTAATTTGATCAAGTTTAATAAGTATACTTTTCAAATTATCTGTAGTTTCATTGGTTTTATGATATACTTGGTTGAGCAATTACTAAACAGTTTTAAAATATTACAGTGAGATGGTGGGTATGTCACTATGTCCTTGTGAGTTTATAAATATTTCCTTTATATATTTTATACTAAGTTATTCAGTGCACACAAGTTTAGGATTGTTGCATTTCCAGGAGTATACAATATTTTTTACCATTATTTAATGATTTTCATCACAAATACATACACGATCTCTCTCTGCATGGATTATATGTATTTATATATGACTAAAATGCTAAATTAAGTATGGAAAAAAGTTTTTATATATAACACATAAATGAAAAAAATTTAAGATGTCTCTTATTAAAAAACACAAAATTGTATTCTCAATCCTGTTTAACAGTCTTGCCTTTTACTTTCATGCTTTTATACTTATTTTAACTAACAATTTATTTTAGTTTGTTACTACCATTTACATTTTACCATTTGCCTTACTATTTTCAGTTTGTTTTTCTTTGTGTATATATGTATATATTAAGTATATAAATATATTACATATATAATTAGATATTAAACTAGCCGTTAGAAGAGTTTTGAATTTCCAGCTGATATTCACAAAATCATGATTTAGCACAGCATTCTCTTTTCCTGCATCTGGTGCAATATCTGCAACACGGCCATCACCATTCAGTTATATACTTTCATTGTGATACTGTCCCTCCTTTCTTCCCTAGCTTTAGAATTCTGGTCAAGAAACTATCATATTAATCCTACTAATAAAATATTCTGGACATACTAGTACTTATTCAATCACTAGCTCTTTCACCCACAAAAAGAAAATGTTTTCTTAACCTCAAGATTTTCTTAATGCAAAAAAACAAAACAAAAAAAAGTTCTTGATCGCATGACAGGATACACTGACTCATTCATTAGTCTTAATTAGATCAAAATTGATTAGTTTGACAGACGTGACTTCACAGAAGCAATTTCATAGACAGTGATAAGTAGAAATAAAGGTCTGATATTAAAATTATGATTTAAAATATTTCTTCATGATCAAAAATATTAAGTGAGAACATAATGGTCTTTTAGTTTTAAGGTCTCTATGCAATAAATGGATTTCAAATGCATTTTCTTATTGTTACACAACAGATAAGCAATCATGGAATTACATGATTCGTTTTATGAGAAGCAAAAATAAAACTACAGCAAATAGGTAGCTGCTGACGCAGTAAATAGGAAACATACTCACTTAGAAGATAATTCTGGAAACCATCTGATAATTTTAACTCTGATTTTCTTCTCTAGATAACTTTTATTAGCTAAGTGGAAAATGGAACAACTCAGGAGGAAATAGATCAAAACATTTGAAAAAAAACAGTTTCAGGAAATTTATGAGGAAATAGAACTGCTAGTAAGGGAAAAAGAAGAAAAACCAATACCTGAATACCTTGAATAACAATCATACTATACAATTATACAGTTAAGAATTATGAATAATCTTGCTGTTAGTTAGTTGGCATGATATAATGTCTCCCAATAAAATAAATTCGAAAGTCAATCGTTATTTAAGGGTAGAAATAAGCATTCTTACTTTTGGTCCTGGTCAAGAAAGTATCAAGCAATTAAATAAGAGCCATTGAAAACTGTCACTAACCATCTCTGGTCACATAATGTAAGCACCAATGCTTTTATAAACTAAATTTTCAACTTTTTAATTTTTGTAAAAATTTACAAAATGGATTAAAAGTAATATGTCCATGATTGTGTGCCTAAAAGTATCAGATGTCAGATGTTTCAGGTATTCTTTCTTTAATTACGGTTTCTAAAACTATTGGGAAACTGGTTTCTTTGTTTTTTGGTTTGTTGTTGTTTTGTTTTGTTTTTATTACCCTACCCTTAAAGGGTAACTTTGAGGTAAAACATATTAAAACTTATCAAGTGCTTAAAACAAGGTTTGGCACTTAGTAAACAGATGCTGCTGTTTCATTACCATTGGGAATACTAGTATTCATTGCTATTGAATATGATTAGTCATTACTGTTATTATTATCCTTAATCCTTAACTTTTCTCCCTTTTCACCCTTCCTGGGAGATAGAAATATTAACAATTTGAGGTTGTTATTGCCATAGTTTGCCTACACAACCTGCTGATCCCAAATTAATTTATTCTTTCTAACTCTTTACCCTTGGACTCTATATTAAGTTAAAGTTCCCTTGTTTTTGAAAGTGAAAAAGATATACATAATAGATAAATAAAGCATGTAGTTAATCTTTCACGACTAACCGTTTGCAGAAAAGACTGTCAAATTATCTTCCACACAATTCATCACTGCCCTTTATTTTCTGAAAAAGTGGAAAGATACCCTTGATCTAGATAGCTTCACAGGACATATTTGATTAGTTCCTAAGGATACATAGGAAATTCAAAGAAATATTACTACTAGACATTTTAGTACCTTAATGAGATCCTTTTATTCTCCCTTCATCAACTCTATTACCTTTTTCGTATAGATCCCAATTGCTTATTACTTTGGCAACAACAGATGACGCTACTGATGTGACAGCAAATTCTCTAGACTAAAATTTAAGTGCTTTATCTGGTGATAAAATTGTTAAAAACTGGTTATAGCAAAGAGGTTCAATATTCTTCTCCTACTTCTTTGTTCTAAGGACTTTCTCATAGACTAACTGGACCACCCTCAAGTCCCATCTAGCAACTTGAAATTATAATTATGAGAAAAAAAGGGGCAGTGGATATGCACTTGGGAACTACATGGACTGAGGTAACTTAATGCATCTAGCTGCTGCAGGAGTTAAATAAAATATATTTGGCTAGTGCCTAGCATAGTGCTTGATTTAAAAAAAATTCTCAAATAAGATTAGTTTCTTTTTCTGCCTTTTCTCTCTAGTAATCTCACTTTTGTGCCTGTATTTGTGCTCTATATTTTGGATCTCTTCCAACAGTCAAAAATCTTATCGATCCTTGCTAGTCAATTCACCTGCCACCTTCTGAATTGTCTCCTAATATCACTATTACAGAATTTTAGTCCTTTGAGAGTAGTAACAATGTCACCTGTCATAATTTCTAAAAGAGAAAGTGACTTTAATACCAGGAAAATTCAAATATTTTTTGAATGTGAACAATTTAAAACTGAAATGTGAGTTCAGAAATACTGACATTCATAACAATGCAGCTTGTGCTGGGCATAAATCAAATAGACTGTGTCAAACAAGGTTCTAATATCAGAGGGGACAAGTACATAATAGAAACACAAACTTTGATTACCTACTAGGAAATTCAACTTGAAACTTTAACCTTCCAGAGCAAAACCAGGGCAGGGGAGTGGTCTCGTAAAGGAAGAGCACATGATCCATACACTCTGACTCTGCTTTCTCTTCAAAACTTTTCTATCCTTCCGCAGGTAGAGCCTACTCAACTGTTAGAATGACCAGACAGCATTTGAAGACTCATATTTATATAATCATGGTGGCCATGCATCCCACTTTGACCAGGACAGTTCTGAATTACGATATGAACAGCCCCACACTTTGTTACAGGCAAATTGTAATTCAGAGACTTAGCATTTAATTGGAGTATCCTAATAAAATACTCTTGCAACAAAGTATTAACAATTTTAGGCCAAGTGTGGTGGCTCATGCCTGTAATCTCAGCATTTTGGGAGGCCAAGGCAGGAGGATTACTTGAGCCCAAGATTTTAAGACCAGACTGAGCAAAATAGCAAGACTTTCTCTCCACAAAAAAATTTAAAAATAAGCAGGTGTGCCGGGCTCGGTGGCTCAGCCTGTAATCCCACGCCTTTGGGAGACTGAGGTGAGTGGATTGCCTGAGCCCGCGGGTTCGAGACTCGCCTGGGCAACGAGACCTCATCTCTACAATAAATGAAAAAAATCAGCCAGGCATGGTAGCGCATGCCTGTAATTCCGGCTACTCGGAAGGCTGAGGCGGAAGGATCGCCGGAGCCCAGCAGGTCAAGGCTGCGGTGGCCGGGAGCGGCCACTGCACTCCAGTCTGGGTGACAGAGTGAGACTCCAACTCAAAAAAATAAAAAAAATAAAAAATAAATAAGCAGGTGTGATGGTGCACATCCGGTAGTCTCAGCTACCCAGGAGGCTGAGACAGGAGGGGTGCTTGGGCCCAGGAGGTTGAGGCTAGAGTGAGCTGTGATTTTGCCACTGCATTTCAGCCTGGGCAACAGAATGAGACCCCGACTCAAAAAAAATTTGATAAATTTTTTTGACTTTTTATGTTTTTACTTAAAAACTCAATATTTATGGCAAAAGTCATAAAGGAAGACAATCTACTGTAAATTTTTTTAGTGCTTGCACTTCTACTTTTATTTTATACCATAAATTATAGTCTTATCTTTAATGTTTAAAGTTTGAACATCACCCACAATCCTTGCATCCTCCACCATTCCAGAGTTAACTATTATATTTAGTTTGACATGAAACCATTCAGACATTTTTTAATATTTTAACTTTCTTATTCTATTCAACATTTTCTAAATTGTTATTGTTGAGGTAAAGAAAATTTATTCATTTTTGTATGTTGTCCTTATTCTTTCCATTTTAATGAACGTTCCAAAACACAGTAAGAGTTCATAACATATTCATTTTAACCCTTCGGTAATTTTGGTCATTTTACGATCTTATAAATTTACCCTTTCCTCTAGATGTTATCACCATTTTCCATAAAGTTTTTAATTGTCTTTATAGCAATACTACCTAAAATTATTTGTGCTTTCTGCTTTCTTTTTGATACTCACCAAATCTTCTTTTTTAGCTTGCTAATTTCAAAGAAATAATATTAGATTCACTAATAAGTTTTTCTGGTATTTTTATTTGTGTTCTTAAATATTTCTGATCTTTTAAAATTACTTTAGAAATAAGTTTCTGAGTTGAATGGAGGTAGATTTTGCTTTTATTTTTAATCACTAAAAGTAAGTGTATTTATCTGGTTTCAATATTTCTTATTTTATAACGTATTTCAGTCGTAAATTTTTTGAGTATCCTACTTTAATAACAACTACAATTTTTGATAGGTGATGCACATATTGTTCAATTATGAATAATGTATAGCTAGCATGTGTGTTTCCTCTTGAACACAGAAGTTACTTAGTGATATGTTTTAATTTTTCAGTTGTATACTTTTTTTTAAACCATTGACATCTAATTATATTGTGATCCGGGAATGTGACCTGCAGGAAAAAAAAATTTTACTATTTGTTAAGATGTACTCTAAGGTTTAAACATGAACAAGTTTGAAAAACATGTTTGTGTGTTTCAAAGAAATGTATGTTCTACATTTGGAGAATAGAAATTACATACAATTCTATTACATCAAATTTAGTATTTGAAGTTGTAATTTTAAATAATCTTATTTATGTATAATATATTTAATCTACTCTTTCTAAGTGACGGATATTAATATCCCCCCTATGATTATAGATTTCATATTTCTCAGATTAGTAGATTTCAGGCAACTTTGTTAGGTGCATAAAGATTTCAGTTGTTACAGCTTATTCTTGACATACCTCTCCATGCTCCTCTGTTTATTATGTGTTGTAAGGAATACAATGTAATGTCTCCCATAGTAAGTATTTACCTGGATTTGGGAGTTTTTAAATGAATCTGAACAGTTACGTCTTTTAATAAATGTGTTTAACATATTCACGCTTACTATGATTACTGATATAGTTGCACTTGTTGCTATTTCTTTTTCTTTTCTTTTCTTTTCTTTTTGTAGAGACAGAAGCTTGCTATGCTGCCCAGGCTGGTCTTAATCTCCTGGCCTCAAGCAACCCTCTCGCTTTGGCCTCCCAAAGTACTGGAATTACAGGCATGAGCCACTGCACCCAGTCTGTTTCTTTTCTAGTTATTATTTTATTTCTTTCTTTTTTTCTTTTTTTGACTTTTTTCCCTCTGCATTAATTGTAAATTATATATTTTACTTCTAGTCATTATTAGTAATTTTTTAATCACTTGCATTTTTTACAGCAGCTAGTATAAATCAAGATGGACTCTCCTCCAATGGGAAAAAACTAATAGGCTTTCATTTCTATCTTATTCTTTCTCTTTCCTTGCACCAGTCCCTCAATCTTCTATGTCAATATAGTTTCATTTTAAATATTTTATAATTAGAGTTAGCAATACATTTTCTAATTTATTTGCTCCTTGTTGATTTTGGAATTCCATTATTACCTTATTCGTTTTCCTTATGCTGGGGTAATCCTTTCCTAATTCGTAATTCTTTCTGATGTACTTTATTTTTGAAATTAAGTAACTATGATTTTGTTATAATAATTTAGAAGATATAGAAAGTGTGCTTGTCTTAATCATTTAGAATGTCTATGTTTAGTTATAGCACTTATCATTAAAAAATTATAAAATATATTTATTCTCATACTTTAGAAAACAGCCATTTTCCATAACTGCTTTTCACTATAAACAGGAAATTTTAGTACTTACAGTTCTCACTCCTAATCATTTTCTTCATTTATAATCTGATTTGGGCTAATAATATAGTTATTCTTACCTCTTCACAGTGTGTCTTCAGAGTTTTTCAATAATACCTTGTTCATAACTTCACCTATCAGGTTAGACATCACCTATTAATTTAAAGTGGAAGTCAGTTTTTTCTTCTTATTATCTCACCATCCACTTGCATGTCTATTGAATACTCAAATATTGGTCAATTTTAACATTTTTTCTACATTAACAAAGTCTATAGTAAAACATTCTTTTCTAAAACCACAACTCCCACAGCCATTTTAGCTTAGTTCTAATTTTTTTTTTTTTTTAGTTAGAGTCTCACTCTGTCGCCCAGACTGGTGTGCAGTGGCCGCTCCCAGCCACCGCAGCCTCGACCTGCTGGGCTCCAGCGATCCTTCCGCCTCAGCCTTCCAGTACCCGGAACTACAGGCGAGCGCTACCACGCTCGGCTAATTTTTTATTTGTTGAACAGATGAGGTCTCTCCAAGTTGCCCAGGCGGGTCTCGAACCTGCGGGCTCAGGCAATCCACTCACCTCAGCCTCCCAAAGGTGCGGGATTACAGGCTGAGCCACCGAGCCCGGCTAGTTCTAATTTTAATTAACGTCAATGCTCACTGCTATTGCTTAAACCACTGTTTCTCTATTCCCTGATCAGCCAAACTCAGTCCTCGAGTACCAAAGTTTTCAGCCTCACCACTAGTGACTCTTCTCTTTCAATCTGCTACACCAGTAAAGTGGTTCTGGCAGAAAAGCTATGTATGTCTGCAAGATTTTGCCTTCAGCCCTTTCCCTGGCCATGTCTTGGAGGCACTTACTGGCAGCCCACTCATAATATTATTCCAAGTAGGGTGTCAT
>NW_007231330.1:0-18170 GCF_000164805.1 Carlito syrichta | reverse complement strand
TCCTTAGCAAGAGAAAGTGCAGTTTCGGGTATACGAGGACTCCCATTATCTAGATTCCTACTCACAAAATCTGATTGGTGATTATCTCTTCGCAAGACGCTCTGCAGATTTTTGGGATGGAGGACTCATGTAAACAAGATTCCTTATTCTTCCATAGCAACAGGTCGTGTAGTGTTCTGTATATGAGAACTGCCATTACTGGAATTCCTGCTTCATTCTCAGCAAGATGCCAAGACATTTCGTGGTGACCTAGAATTCCAGTTGCTTGGATATCAAGAGAAAGACTCCCATAAAGTTCTTGTGGAATTGGAAACCAAGATTCCTGGTTCCCTTTTCAAAATACAACCTAAAAATGTGGTTACATAGAAGCCCAGATTGCTGATTAAACCTTATCAAGAGACGTTGTAGATTTAGGCGATTGAGAACTACAAGAACCCGATTCCCTTTCCATTCTCAGCAAGAAACTCTGTATACAAAAATGCAGATGCCCAGATGTTACCTAGGGATGTGGGTTCCATGAATCCTGGTTACATTTTAATAATTCGTACTAAATATTTGGCAACTGCAAAACCCTCGAACCCTCTCCAAATAAAGTACAAACGGAATTTTAAGGATTACCAAGTTCATCTTAAAACCAAAGTTACATCTAAATATGGCAAGATGATACTTTTCTTCCAGGAGTTTGGCCTTGATTGTCCCGAGGAACCTAAGGGACGTGTACTACCAGATACCCGATTACAACTCTCAAGAGGACCAGAATGTTGCTGGAGTTCTGAAATGACTGATTCATATTACCCCAAGCCAAATATCTCGGAAACATGAGACGAGCATGAAGCCCGGATTCTTGTTCATCCTCGAGCAAGACACCTTTAGAATTTTTTAGATTGGGGACTAGTGTATCACAGATTCCTTATTCATCCTTAGCGAGCGGCCATGTAATGTCCTGTACATGAGGACTCCCTTTCCCAAGAATGCTGTTTGGAAACCCTGATTCTTGTTCAGCCCTTAGCGAGATGTCATGTAGATATTGGGATGGAGGAACCATGTGAAACAGGTTGCTTATTTCTCCTTAGCAAGAGATCGTGTAGATTCTGTATATTATGACTGCTAATACCTATGTTGCAGGTTCTAAACCCTGATACTTGTTTAGGCCACCGCAGATTGGCCTGTTGATTTTTAGGCTTGAGGACTGCTATAACCCGATTCTTTTTCTTCCTTGGCAAGCGATCATGTATTTTCCTGTATATTAGGCCTCTCATTACATAGATCCTACTTTGAAGCTATGATTTTTTTTAGTCCTGTCCAAGATGTCCTGTAGATTTTTGGGATTGAGGAATTGTGTAACTGAGATTCCTTATTCTTTCTTAGCAAAAGATCATGTAGTTTCCTGTATATAAGGACTCCATTTCCCCAGATTCATGCTAAAAGCACCTGTTTCGTGTTTAGTCCATAGGAAGATGAATTGAAGTTTTTTGTGATAGAGGACATGAGTAAGGCAGATTCCTTATTCTTACTTAGCAAGAGGCAGTGAAGTTTCCTGTATGTGAGGACTCTCATTACCCGGATTCCTACTTCAAAACCTGAATGGTGGTTACCACTTAGGAAGACGGTCTGTAGTTTTTGGGATTGAGGACTCATGTAAACTAGATTCCTTATACTTCCTAAGCAATATGATGTGTAGGTTCCTGTATATGACGATTCCCATTTCCCAGGTTTCTGCTTCACTCTGCAGGATGCTGAGACAGTTACTGGTAACCGACAATTCCAGTTCTTTGGATATCAAGAGAAAGACTCCCATAATGTTCTTTGGAAACTGGAATCCTAGCTTCTTGGTTCCCCTTCACAAGACCCTCCCTAAAATGTGGAATGTTCAAAACACAACATCCCAATTCCAACCTGCCTGCCCACAAGATTTTTCTGTAGTTTGAGGTCACCTGAATCAAGGGATTTTGTACCAATATGCCTTTTGATTCTGGGAAACATGATTATGGTCGTAGATGTTCCTAGGACAGAAAAGTATTTGTATGGACAGATCCTTGATTACAACTAACAAGATGACAAGAAAGTTCCTGTGGATCTGTAATGACAGATTTAGTGTATCCACGGAG
This sequence comes from Carlito syrichta, assembly GCF_000164805.1. NCBI lineage: Eukaryota > Metazoa > Chordata > Mammalia > Primates > Tarsiidae > Carlito > Carlito syrichta. The sequence continues at coordinate 16,062 of NW_007231330.1, read as the reverse complement.
AAATACTTCTGAAAAACGTAGGAACCCAGAAGCTCAGATTGCTGATTAAACCTTTTCATCAGGCCCTGTAATTTCCGGTTAATGAGAACTCCTAAAACCGGATTTCCTTTTCGTTCTCAGCAAGATGCCCTGATTTTCCCTATTGATGTGGATTTCAAACTCTGTATACAAAAAGACAAATGCCCGGAATTTTCCTAGGGACGTGGAATCCATGATTACTGGTTATCTTTAAAAATACGTACTAAATATTTGGCAACAGTGAAACCCTTGTCCCCTCTCAAAATAAAAATTGAAACGGAAACGGAAGGATTATAGGGTTCACCTTAAGACCGAGTTACATCCACACATGGCAAGAAGATACCTTTTGTCCTGAAATCTGGCCTTAGATGTTTCGAGGAATCTAACGGGCTTTGAATGTCCGGTACACGTTTAGAACTTTCAAAAGTTCCAGAATGTTGCTGGAGTCCTGAAATGACCGATTCGTAAAATCCGCATGATAAATTGCTCTGAAACATTTGGGGTGCTCGAAGATCTGTTTTTTTTTTTTTTCTTTTGAGTTGGAGTCTCGCTCTGTCGCCCAGACTAGAGTGCAGTGGCCGCTCCGGATCACCGCAGCCTCAACTTGCTTGGTTCCGGCGATCCTTCAACTCAGCCTTCCAAGAAGATGGAATTACAGGCATGTGCTATCACGCCCGGACTATTTTTTGATTTATTGTAGAGATGACGTCCTACTGCCCAGGCGGGTCTTGAACCTACGGGCTCAAGCAATTCACTCATCTCAGCCTCCCAAATGCGCAGGATTACAGGCTGAGCCACCGAGCCTAGCTAAAGCCCTGTTTCTTTTTTGTGCCATTGCACAAACCCTGGGAAATTTTTGGACTGAGGACTCGTACAACAATCATTCTTTATTTGTTCTTAGTTGGAGTCCGTGTAGTGTCCTGTGTGAGGACTCTCTTTCCCTAGATTCCTGTTTCAAATCCCTGATTCTTGTTTAGCCCTTACTAAGACGTCATGTAGATATTTTGACAGAGGAAGCATGGAAAACAGATTTTTTCTTTTCCTTAGCAAGAGGCCATGTAGTTTCCTGTATATGAGGACTGCTATTACCCGTATCCATGCCTCGAATTTCTGACTCTTCTATAGCCATCAGCAAGATGCTCTGTAGACTTTCAGGACTGAGGACTCGTATAACCCAGATTCCATATTTTTAGCAACAGCCATGCAGTTGCCTGTACTCCTGTTCACAGATACATGCGTCGAAAACTTCATTCTTGTTTAGATCTTAGGAAGACTCCATAAACTTTTTGGATATTGAGCAAACATGTCACCAACATTCCTTATTCTTTCCTTATTCTTTCTTATTAAAAGTCAGTGCAGTTGCCTTTATATGAGGATTTCATTTCCTAGTTTATGCTTCAAAAACCCAAATTCGTGTTTAGCCGTTAGTAAGAAACCCTGATGTTTTATTGGGATGGAGGACACGTGTAAACCAGATTCCTTAGTCTCCTTTAGCAATAGACAGTACAGTTTCCTGTATATGAGGACCCCCATCATCCAGATTCCAACTCCCAAAACCTGAATCATGCTCATTCTCTTAGCAACACGTTCTGTAGGTTTTTGGGATGGAGGACTCGTGTAAGCAAGATTACTTATTCTTCCGTAGCAAGAGGTCGTGTAGTGTTCTGTATATGAGGACTCTCATTACTGAAATTCCTGCAACATTCTCAGCAAGATGCCAAGATATTTCCTGGTGACCAAAAATTGCAGTTGCTTGGATATCAAGAGAAAGACTACCATCAACTTCTTGAGTAATTGGAACCCAAGATTCCTGGTTCCTTTTCAAAAAACACACTAAAAATGTGACGACATAAATGTCCAGCTTGCTGATTAAATCTTATCAAGAGACTTTGTTGATGTAGGCATTTGAGAACTCCAAGTACAGGATTCCCTTTCCATTCTCAGCAAGGTGCCCTGATTTTCCATGTACAAGTGGATTCCAAACACTATGTACAAAAATGCAGATGCCCAGATGTTTCCTGGGGACGTGGAATCCATGAATCCTGGTTATATTTTAATAATTCGTACTAAATATTTGGCAACTGCAAAACCTTCGGCCCTTCTCCAAATAAAGTACAAACGGAAATTTAAGGATTACCAAGTTCATCTTAGGACCAACGTTACATCCAAATACGGTGAGATGATACTTTTTTCCGGAAATCTGGGCTTAATTGTCCCGAGGAACCTAAGGGACTTTTACTATCAGATACCCAATTACAACTCTCAAGAGGACTAGAATGTTGCTGGAGTCCTGAAATGACTGATTCAGAATACCCACAAGTCAAATGTCTCCGAAACATGAGACGAGCTTGAAGCCTTGATTCTTGTTTATACTGCAGCAAGACTCCCTGAGAATTTTTCGAATTGTGTTATAGTGTATCATACATTCCTTATTCTTCCTTAGCGAGGGGCCGTGTAATGTCCTGTATAAGAGACCTACCTTTCCCCAGAATCCTGTTTGGAGACCCTGATTCTTGTTTTGCCATTAGCAAGATGTCATGTAGATATTGTGATGGAGGAACAGTGCAAAACAGGTTTCTTATTTCTCCTTAGCTAGAGATCGTGTAGATTCTGTATATGGGTACTGCTGTTACCTTTGTTCCAGCTTTTAAACACTGATTATTATTTAGCCCACAGCAGATGGCCTGTTGATTTTCCTGAATGAGGTATGCTATAACCCGGATTCTTTTTCTTCTTTGGCAAGGGGCTGTGTATTTTTCTTTATAAGAGGATGCTCATTAGATAAATCCTGCTTCGAAACTCTGATTCCTTTTTAACACTTTCCAAGATGCTCTGTAGATTTTTGGGATTGAGGACTCGTGTAACCCAGGTTCTTTATTCTTTCTTAGCAAAAGTTCATGTAGTTGCCTGTAAATAATGTCTCCATTTCCTAGATTCATGCTAGAAAACACCATGATTCGTGTTTAGACCATAGCAAGACTACCTGAAGTTGCTTTAGGATTGAGGACACGAGTAATGCAGATTCTTTATTCTTACTTAGCAATAGGCAATGAAGTTTCCTGTATGTGAGGACTCCCATTGCCCAGATTCCTACGTCAAAAACCTGATTAGTGGTTACCTCTTAGGAAAATGGCCTGTAGTTTTGGGATTGAGGACTCATATAAGGAAGATTCCTTATACTTCCTAAGGAATATGACGTGTAGTTTCCTGTATATGACGACCTCCATTACCCTGCTTCCTGATACACTCTGCAGGATGCCAAGACAGTTCGTGGAACAAAAAATTCCAATTTTTTGGATATCAAGAGAAAGACTTCCTTAATGTTCTTTGGGAACAGTAATCCAAGATTTCTGGTTCCCTTTCACTAGACCTCCCGAAAATGTGGAATATTCCAAACACAAACCCCAATACCTACATGCCCACACACAAGAATTTTCTGTACTTTGAGATCACCTGAATTGAGGAATTTTTTACCAATATACCTTTTGATTCGGGGGAATATGATTATGGTCGCAGATGGTCCCTGGAAACAAAAGGATTTCTAGCGCCAAATCCTTGATTACAACTAAAAAGAGGACCAGAAGGATCCTGAGGATGTGTAATGAGAGATTTTGCGTACCCACGGAGCAAGTAGCTCTGAAAATGTAGGAACCCAGAAGCCCAGATCGCTGATTAAACCTTATCAAGATGCCCTGTAGATTCCTGAAAATGAAACTCCTAGAACCGGATTTCCGTTTTAATCTCAGCAAGATGTCCTGATTGTTCCTGTCGATTTGAATTCCAAATTCAGTATATCAAAAGACAGATGCCCAGGAGTTTCCTAGGGACGTGGTTTCCATGATTCCTGCTTACCATTAAAAGTACGTAGTAAACATTTGGCAAGTGCAAAACGCTTGTGCAATCTCAAAATGAAAAGAGACACGGAAGGGGAAGGATTACAGGGTTCACCTTAAGACCAGAGTTACATCCAAATATGGCAAAAAGATTTTTTTGTCCTGGAATCTGGCAATAATTCTTTATTAGTACTTAGTTGGAGACCAAGTAGTGTCCTGTATGTGAGGACTCTGTTTCCCTTGATTGCTGTTTCGAAAGCCAGATTCTTGTTTAGCCATTAGTAAGAAGTCATGTAGAATTTTTGATAGAGAAACTGTGGAAAACAGATTTCTTCTCTTTTATTAGCAAGAGGCTATGTAGTTTCCTGTATATGTGGATTGCTATTACACACATTCATGCCTCGAATCCCTGTTGCTTCTTAGCCGTCAGCAAGATGCCCTTAGATTTTCAGGCCTGAGGACTCGTATAACCCAGATTCCTTATTTTTAGCAACAGTCGTGCAGTTACCTGTATATGAGTACTCCAGTTCACAGATACATGCGTCGAAAATTTGATTCTTGTTTAGATTTTAGGAAGACTTCGTATACATTTTTGGAGATTGAGAAAACATGTCACCCACATTCCTTATTCTTTCTTAGGAAAAGTCGTGTTACCCCTTACCATGAGACCCTGAAGTTTTATTGGGATGGAGGACATGTGTAAACCAGACTCCTTATTCTCCTTTAGCAAAAGACAGTGCAGTTTCCTGTATATGAGGACTCCCAATAGCGAGATTCCTATTCCCAAAATCTGAATGGTGGTTATCTCTTAGCAAGACGGTCTGTACGTTTTTGAGATGGAGGCCTCGTGTAACCAAGATTCCTTTTTCTTCCATAGCAACAGGTCTTGTAGTGCTCTGTATATGAGGACTCCCATTACTGAAATTTCTGCTTCATTCTCAGACAGATCCCAATATATTTCCTGGTGACCTAGAATTCCAGTTGCTTGGATTTCAAGAGAAAGATTCCCATAAAGTTCTTGAGGAATTGTAACTCAAGATTCCTGGTCCCTTTTCAAAAGACACACTAAATATGTGGCGACATAGATGCCCAAATTGGTGATTAAACCTTATCAAGAGACTTTGCAGATTTAGGCTATTGAGAAATCCAAGTGTTGGATTCCCTTTTCGTTCTTAGCAAGATGCCCTGAATTTCCCTGACAATGTGGATTCCAAAACGCTGTGTACAACAATACAGATGCCCAGATGTTTCCTAGGGATGTGGAAACCATGGATTTCAAAAATACTTGCTAAATATTTGACAACTGCAAAATCCTCAGCCCCTCGACAAATAAAGTACAAAAGGAAATTTAAGGATTACGAAGTTCATCTTAAGACCACAGTTACATCCAAATACGGCAATATGATTCTTTTTTTTCCGGGAATCTGGCCTGGATTGTCCCTAGAACCTTAAGAGATTTGTACTACCAGTTACCCGATTACAACTCGCAAGAAGACCAGAATGTTGCTGGAGTCATGAATGACTGATTCATTATACCCAAAAGACAAATATTTCTGAAACATGAGATGAGCTCGAAGCCTTGATTCTTGTTTATACCGCAGCTACACACGCTGAGAATTTTTCGGATTGTGGACTAGTGTATCACAGATTCCTTATTCTTCTTTACCAACGGGCCGTGTAATATCTGTATCTGAGGACTCCCATTCCCCAGAATCCTGTTTGGAAAACCTGATTATTGTTTTGCCATTAGCAAGATATTATGCAGATATTGTGACAGAGGAACCGTGGAAAAGAGGTTTCTTAGTTTTCCTTAGCTAGAGTTCATATACATTCTGCATATGAGGACTGCTATTACCTAAGTTCCAGATTCTAAACCTTGATTCTTGTTTAGACCACAACAGATGGCCTGTTTATTTTAAGGACTGCGGACTGCTATAACCCTGATTCTTTTTCTTCCTTGGCAAGGTACTGTGTATTTTCCTGTATATTAGGACTCTCATTAGATACATCCTGCTTCTAAACTCTAATTCTTTTAAAACTTTCCAAGATGCTCTGTAGATTTTTGGGATTGAGGACTCGTGTAACCCGGATTCCTTATTCTTTCTTACCAAAAGGTCATGTAGTTGACTGTAAATAAGGACTCCATTTTCCTGATTCATGCTCAAAAACACCATGACTCGTGTTTAGCCCATAACAAGATGACCTTAAGCTTTTCTGGGATTGAGGATCCAAGTAACGCAGATTCCTTATTCTTACTTAGCAATAGGTAGTGAAGGTTGCTGTATATGAGGCCACCCAATACCCAGATACCTATTTCAAAAATCTGATCCGTGGTTACCACTTAGGAAGACGGCCAATAGATTTGGGACTCAGGACTCATATAAGTATGATTCCTTATTCTTCCTTACCAATATGACGTGTAGTTTCCTGTATATGACGACCTCGACTACCCAGCTTCCTGCTTCACTCTGCAGGATGCCAAGACAGTTCCTGTTGACCGAGAATTCCAGTTTTTTTGAATATCAAGAAAAAGACGTCCATAATGTTTTTTGGGAAATGGAACCCAAGATTCCTGGCTCCCTTTTAAAAGAACTCCCCAAAATGTGGAATATTCCAAACCCAAAACCCCAATTCCTACCTGCCCACCCACAAGAATTTTCTGTTTTTGAGGTCACCTGAATCGAGGAATTTTGTACTAATATACATTTTGATTCTGGGGAATATGATTATGGCCGTACAGGGTCCCAGGAAACAAAAGGATTTCTAGGGTCCAATCCTTGATTACAAGGAAGAAGAGGACCAGAAAGATTCTGAGGATCTGTAATAACAGATTTAGCGTGTCCATGGAGCAAGTAGTTCTGAAAATGTAGGGACCCAGAGGCCCAGATTGTTGTTTAAACCTTATCAAGAGGCCCTGTAGATTCCAGGAAATGAGAACGCCTAGAACAGGATTTCCTTTTTATTCTCAGTAAGATGCCTTGATTTTTCCTGTCGATTTCGATTCCCAATTCAGTATATCAAAAGACAGATGCCCAGAAATTTCCTAGGTTCGTGGATTCCATGATTCCTGGTTACCATTTAAAGAACGTAGTAAACATTTGGCAAGTGCAAAACACTTGTCCCGTCTCAAAATAAAAAGAGACATGGAAAGGGAAGGATTACAGGGTTCACCTTAAGACCAGAGTTACATCCAAATATGGCAAGAAGATTCTTTTTGTCCTGGAACCTGGCCTTAGTTGTTCTCAGGAACCTAACGGACTTGGAGTGCCCAATACCATTTAAAATTTTAAAAAGGATCAGAATGTTGCTGGAGTCCAGAAATGACAGATTCATAATATCCACATGCTAAATTTCTCTGAAACATTTGGGAAGCTCGAAACTCTTGTTTGTCTTGTTTCTTGTTTGTCCCATAGCAGACAACCTGGGAATTTTCTGGTTTGAGGACGCGTACAACAATGATTCTTTATTCGTACTTAGTTGGAGGCCATGTAGTGTTCTGTATGTGTGGACTCTCCCTTGATTCCTTTTTCGAAACCCTGATTCTTTTTTAGTACTTAGTAAGAAGTTATGTAGAATTTTTGATAGAGGAACCGTGGAAAACAGATTTCTTTTATTAGCAAGAGGCCATGTAGTTTCCTTTATATGAGGATTGCTATTACCCACATTCATGCCTCGAATCCCTGATTCTTCTTTAGCGGTCATCAAGATTCCCTGTAGATTTTCAGGACTGAGGACTCGTATAACCCGGATTCCTTATTTTTAGCAACAGCCGTGCAGTTACCTCTATATGAGTACTCCTGTTCACAGATACATGTGTCAAAAGCTTGATTCTTGTTTAGATCTTAGGAAGACGCCGTATAGTTTTTGGAGATTGATAAAACATGTTACCCACATTCCTTATTCTTTCTTAGGAAAAGTCAGTGCATTTGCCTGTATATGAGGATTTAATTTCCCTAGTTTATGCTTCAAGAACCCAAATTCCTGTTTAGCCCTAAGCAAGAAACACTGAAGGTTTGTTGGGATGGAGGACACATGTAAAGCAGACTCCTTATTCTCCTTTAGCAATAGACAGCGCAGTTTCCTGAATATGAGGGCTCCCATTATCCAGATTCCTACTCCCAAAACCTGAATGGTGGTTATCTCTTAGCATGACGATCTGTAGGATTTTGGGATGGAGGCCACGTGTAACCAAGTTTCCTTATTCTTCCGTAACAACAGGTCGTGTAGTGTTCTGTATATAAAGACTCCCATTACTGAAATTCCTGCTTCCTTCACAGCAAGACACCGAGATATTTCCTGGTGACCTAGAATTCCAGTTGCTTGAATATCAAGAGAAAGATTCCCATAAAGTTCTTGAGGAATTGGAACCCAAGATTTCTGGTCCCTTTTCAAAAGACATACTAAAAATATGGCGACATAGAAGCCCAGATTGCTGATTGAACCTTATCCAGAGACTTTTTAGATTTAGGTTATTGAGAACTCCAAGAAACGGATTGCCTTTCCGTTCGCAGCATGATGCCCTGAATTTCAATGTCCATGTGGATTCCAAAACGGTGTGTACAAAAATGCAGATGCCCAGATGTTCCTAGGGACATGGAATCCATGGATCCTGGTTACATTTTAATGATTTGTACTAAATATTGGCAACTGCAAAACCCTCAGCCCCTCTACAAATAAAGTACAAAGGGAAATTTAAGGATTCCCAACTTCATCTTAATACCAATGTTACATCCAAATACGGCAATAAGAGACTTTTTTTCCGGGAATTTGGCCTTAATTGTCCCGAGGAACTACAGGGATTTGTACTACCAGATACTCGATTACAACTCTCTAGAGGACCAGAATGTTGCTGGAGTCCTGAAATGACTGACTCATAATACCCACAAGTCAAATATCTCTGAAACATGAGACGAGCTCGAAGCCTTGATTCTTGTTTATACCGCAGCAAGACGCCCTGAGAATTTTTCGGATTTTGGACTAAGGTATCACAAATAACTTATTCTTCTTTACCAATGGTCGTGTAATGCCCACTATATGAGGACTCCCTTTCCCCAGAATCCTGTTTGGAAAACCTGATTCTTGTTTTGCCATTAACAAAATGTCATGTAGATATTGTGACGTAGGAACCGTATAAAAGAGGTTTCTTAGTTCTCCTTAGCTAGAGATCATGTAGATTCTGCATATGAGGACTGCTATTACCAATGTTCCAGCTTCTAAACCCTAATTCTTGTTTAGCCCACAGCAGATGGTCTGTTGATTTTAAGGACTGCGGACTGCTATAACCCTGATTCTTTTTCACCCTTGGAAAGGGGCTGTGTATTTTCCTGTATATTAGTACCCTCATTAGATACATCCTGCTTCAAAACTCTGATTCTATTTAGAACTTTCCAAGGTGCTCTGTAGATTTTTGGGATTGAGGACTCGTGTAACTCAGATTCCTTATTCTTTCTTAGCAAAAGGTCATTTAGTTGCCTGTAAATAAGGACTCCATTTTCCCGATTCATGCTCGAAAACACCATGATTCGTGTTTAGCCCATAGCAAGATGACCTTAAACTTTTTTGGGATTGAGGACACGAGTAACGCGGATTCCTTATTCTTACTTAGCAATAGGCAGTGATGTTTCCTTCATGTGAGGACTTCCATTACCCAGATTCCTACTTCAAAAACCTGATTTGTGGTTACGTCTTAGCAAGATGGCCTGTAGTTATTGGGATTGATGACTCATATAAAGAAGATTCCCTATACTTCCTTAGCAATATGACGTGTAGTTTCCTGTATATGATGACCTCCTTTACCCAGCGATCTGCTTCACTCTGCAGGATGCCGAGACAGTTCCCGGTGACGAGAATTCCAGTTTTTTGGATATTAAGAGAAAGATGTCCATAATGTTATTTGGGAACTGGAATCCAAGATTCCTGGTTCCCCTCACAAGACCTACCCAAAATGTGGAATATTCCAAACACAGAACCTCAATTCCTACCTGCCCACCCACAAGAATTTTCTGTACTTTGACGTCACCTGAATCTAGAAATTTTGTACCAATATACCTTTTGATTTTGGGGAATATGATTATGGTCGTAGAGGGTCCCAAGAAACAAAATGATTTCTAGGGCCAAATCTTTGACTACAACTAACAAGAGGACCAGAAAGATCCTGAGGATCTGGAATGGCAGATTTAGCGTATCCACGGAGCAAGTAGCTCTGAAAATGTAGGGACCCAGAAGCCCAGATTGCTGATTAAACCTTATCTAGTGGCCCTGTTGATTTCGGAAAATGAGAACACCTATAACATGATTTCCTTTTAATTCTCAGTAAGACGCCCTGACATTTCCTGTCAATTTGGATTCCAAATTCAGTATATCAAAAGACAGATGCCCACAAGTTTCCTAGGTTCGTGGATTCCATGATTCCTGGTTACCATTAAAAGTACGTAGTAAACATTTGGTAATTGCAAAACCCTTGTTTCTGCTCAAAATAAAAAGAGACATGGAAGGGGAAGGATTACAGGGTTCACCTTAAGAGAAGAGTTACATCCAATATGGAAAGCAGATTCTTTTTGTCCTGGAATTTGGCCTTAGTTGTTCTGAGGATCCTAATGGACTTGCAGCTCCCAATATCATTTACAACTTTTAAGAGGACCAGAATGTTGCTAGAGTCCTGAAATGACCGATTCATAATATCTGAATGCTAAATTGCTCTGAAACATTTGGGGAGCCTGAAGATCTGTTTCTTGTTTGTACCATAGCAGACAACCTTGATTGTGACAGCGGAACCGTGTAAAAGAGATTTCTTAGTTCTCCTTAGCTAGAGATCATGTAGATTCTGCATTTGAGGTCTGCTATTACCTATGTTCCAGCTTCTAAATCCTGATTCTTCTTTAACCCACAGCAGATGGCTTGTTGATTTTAAGGACTGAGGCCTGCTATAACCCCGATTCTTTTTCACCCTTGTCAAGGGGCTGTGTGTTTTCCTGTATATTAGAACTCTCATTAGATACAGCCAGCTTCGAAACTGATTCTTTTTAGAACTTTCCAAGATTCTCCGTAGATATTTGGGATTGAGGACTCGTGTAACTCAGATTCCTTATTCTTTCTTAGCAATAGGTCATGTAGTTGCCTGTAAAAAGGACTCCGTTTTCCAGATTCATGCTCCAAAACACCATGATTCGTATTTAGCCCATAGCAAGATGACCTTAAGTTTTTTTGGGATTGAGGACCCAAGAAACACAGATTCCTTACTCTTACTTAGTATTAGGCAGTGATGTTTCCTTTATGTGAGGAATCCCATTACCCAGATTCCTACTTGAAATACGTGATTTGTGGTTACGTCTTAGGAAGACGGCTTGTAGTTTTTGTGAATGAGGACTCATATTAAGTAGATTCCTTATACTTCCTTAGCATTATGACGTGGAGTTTCCTGTATATGACGACCTCCATTACCCAGTTTCCTGCTTCACTCTGCAGGAAACCGAGACAGTTCCTGGTGACCGAGAATTCCGATTTATGGATGTCAAGAGAAAAACATCCATAATATTCTTTGGGATCTGTAATCCAAGACTCCTGGTTCCCCGTCACAATACCACCCCCAAATTTGGAATATTCCAAATCCAAAACGCAAATTCCTACCTGTCCACCCACAAAAATTTTCTGTACTTTGAGGTCACCTGAATCATGGAATTTTGTACCAATATACCGTTTGATTCTGGGAAATATGATTTTGGTCGTAGATATTCCCAGGAAATAAAAGGATTTCTAAGGCCAAATCCTTGATTACAACTAACAAGAGGACCAGAAAGATCCTGAGGATCTGTAATGACAGATTAAGCATATCCACGGAGCAAGTAGCTCTGAAAATGTAGGGACCCAGAAGCCAAGAATGCTGATTAAACCTTATCACGAGGTCCTGTAGATTCCGGAAATGAGAACACCTAGAACAGGATTTCCCTTTAAATCTCAGTAAGATGCCCTGATATTTCCTGTCGATTTGGATTCCAATTTCAGTATATCAAAAGACAGATGTCCACAAGTTTCTTAGGTTCTTGGATTCCATGATTCCTGGTTACCATTAAAAGTACGTAGTAAATATTTGGGAAGTGCAAAACACTTGTCCCTTATCAAAATAAAAAGAGACTTGGAAGGGGAAGGATTACATGGTTCACCTTAAGACCAGAGTTACATCCAAATATGGCAAGAAGATTCTTTTTGTCCTGGAATCTGGCCTTAGTTGTTCTGAGGAACCTAACGGACTTTTAGTGCCCAGTACCATTTACAACTTTTAAGAGGCCAGAGTGTTGCTGGAGTCCTGAAATCACTGATTCATAATATCTGGATGCTAAATTGCTCTGAAACATTTGGGGAGCTCGAAGATCTGTTTCTTGCTTGTCCCATAGCAGACAACCTAGGAATTTTCTGGACTGAGGGCGCGTACAACAATGATTCTTTATTCGTACTTAGTTGGAGGTCATGTATTGTCCTGTATGTGAGGACTCTCTTTCCCTTGATTCCTGTTTCAAAACTCTGAGTCTTGTTAGCCCTTAGTAAGTAGTCATGTATATTTTTTGATAGAGGAACTGTGGAAAACAGATTTCTTCTCTTGTATTAGCAAGAGGCCATGTAGTTTCCTGTATATGATGATTGCTATTACCCATATTCTTGCCTCAAATCCCTGATTCTTCTTTAGCCGTCAGCAAGATGCCCTGTAGATTTTCAGGCCTGAGGACTCATATAACCCAGATTCCTTATTTTTAGCAACAGCCATGCAGTTACCTGTATATGAGTACTTCGGTTCACAGATACATGCGTCGAAAGCTTGATTCTTGTTTAGATATTAGGAAGAAGTCTTATACTTTTTTGGAGACTGAGAAAACATGTCACCCACAATCCTTATTCTTTCTTAGGAAAAGTCAGTGCATTTGTCTGTATATAAGCATTTCATTTCGCTAGTTTATGCTTCAAAAACCCAAATTCGTGTTTAGCCCTTACCAAGAGACCCTGAAGTTTTATTGGGATGGAGGACATGCGTAAACCAGATTCTTTATTTTCCTTTAGTAATAGACAGTGCAGTTTTCTGTATATTATGACTCCCATTATCCAGATTCCTACTCCCAAATTCTGAATGTTGGTTATCTCTTAACAAGACGGTCTGTATGTTTTTGGGATGGAGGCCTCGTGTAACAAGATTCCTTATTCTTCCGTAGCAACAGGACGTGTATTGTTGTGTATATGAGGACTCCCATTACTGAAATTCCTGCTTCATTCTCAGCAAGACTCCAAGATATTTCCTGGTGACTTAGAATTCCAGTTGCTTGTATATCAAGAAAAAGACTCCCATAAAGTTCTTGAGGAATTGGAACCCAAGATTCCTGGTCCCTTTTCAAAAGACACACTAAAATGTGGCGACATAGAAGCCCAGATTGCTGATTAAACCTTATCAAGAGACTCTGTAGATTTAGTTGATTGAGAACTCCAAAAACCGGAGACCCATTCCGTTCCCAACAAGATGCCTTGAATTTCCCTGTCCATGTGGATTCCAAAACTCTGTGTTAAAAATGCATATGCCTGGATGTTCCTAGGGACTTGGTATCCATGGAACCTGGCTCCATTTTAATAATTCGTACAAAATATTTGGCAACTGCAAAACCCTCGGACCCTCTACAAATAAAGTACAAACGGAAATTTAAGGATTACCAATTTCATGATAAGACCAATGTTACATTCAAATATGGTGAGATGATACTTTTTTCCGGGAATCTGGCCTTAATGGTCCCGTGGAACCTATGGGACTTGTAGTACCAGATACCAGATTATAACTCTCAAAAGGACCAGAATGTTGCTGGAGTCCTGAAATGACTGATTCATAAAACCAACAAGCCAAATATCTCCGAAATATGAGACAAGCTCGAAGCCTTGATTCTTGTTTATACCACAGCAAGACACCCTGAGAATTTTTCGGATTGTGGACTAGTGTATCACAGACTCCTTACTCTCCCTTAGTGAGGGTCCGCGTAATATCCTGTATATGAGGACGCCCTGTCCCCAAAATCCTGTTTGGAAACCCAGATTCTTGTTTTGCCATTAGCAAGGTGTCATGTAGATAATATGACGGAGGAACCGTGTAGAACAGGTTTCTTATTTCTCCTTAGGAAGAGATCGTGTAGATTCTGTATTTGGGTACTGCTGTTACCTTTGTTCCAGCTTTTAAACCCTGATTATTATTTAGCCCACAGCAGATGGCCTGTTGATTTTCCTGACTGAGGTATGCTATAACCCCGATTCTTTTTCTTCCTTGGCAAGGGGCTGCGTATTTTCCTGTATAAGAGGATGCTCATTAGATAAATCCTGCTTTGAAACTCTGATTCTTTTTTAACACTTTCCAAGATGCTCTGTAGATTTTTGGGATTGAGGACTCGTGTAACCCAGGTTCTTTATTCTTTCTTAGCAAAAGTTCATGTAGTTTCCTGTAAATAAGTTCTCCATCTCCCAGATTCATGCTAGAAAACACCATGATTCGTGTTTAGCCCATAGCAAGACTACCTAAAGTTTTTTTTCAGATTGAGGAAACAGTAACGCAGATTTCTTATTCTTATTTAGCAATAGGCAATGAAGTTTCCAGTATGTGAGGCCTCTCATTACCCAGATTCTTACGTCAAAAACCTGATTCCTGCTTACATCTTAGGAAAACGGCCTGTAGTTTTGGGATTAAGGACTCATATAAGGAAGATTCCTTATACTTCCTTACCAATATGACATGTAGTTTCCTGTATTTGATGACCTCCGTTATCCTGCTTCCTGCTTCACTCTGTAGGATGCCAAGACAGTTCCTGTTACAAAAAATTCCAGTTTTTTGGATATCAAGAGAAAGACGTTCATAATGTTCTTTGGGAACAGGAATCCAAGAATCCTGGCTCCCTTTCACAAGACCTACCCAAAAGGTGGAATATTCCAAACGCAGACCCCAATTCCCACTTGCCCACCCAAAAGAGTTTTCTGTACTTTGAGATCACCTAAATCGAGAAATTTTGTACCAATATACCTTTTGATTCTGGGGAATATGATTATGGTCGTAGATGGTCCCTGGAGACAAAAGGATTTCTAGCGCCAAATCCTTGATTACAACTAAAAAGAGGACCAGAAGGATCCTGTGGATGTGTAATGAGAGATTTTGCGTATCCAAGGAGCAAGAAGCTCTGAAAATGTAGGGACCCTGAAGCTGAGATTGCTGATTAAACCGTATCAAGAGGCCCTGTAGATTCCGGAAAAATGAGAATTCCTGGAACCGGACTTCCGTTTTATTCTCAGTAAGATGCCCTGATTTTTCCTGTCGATTTGGATTCCTAATTCAGTATATCAAAAGACAGATGCCGAGAAGTTTCCTAGGGACGTGGTTTCCATGATTGCTGGTTACCATTAAAAGTATGCAGTAAACGTTTGGCAAGTGCAAAATCCTTGTGCCGTCTCAAAATAAAAAGGGACACGGAAGGGGAAGGATTACAGGGTTCACCTTAAGACCAGAGTTACATCCAAATATGGCAAGAAGATTCTTTTTCTCCTAAAATCTGGCCTTAGTTGTTCTGAGGAACCTAACGGACTTGGAGTGCCCAATACCATTTACAACTTTTAAGAGGACCAGAATGTTGCTGGAGTCCTGAAATGACCCATTCATAATATCCGAAAGGTAAATTGCTCTGAAACATTTGCGGAGCTCGAAGATCTGTTTATTTTTTGTCCCATAGCAGACAACCTGGGAATTTTTTGGATTGAGGACGTGTACAACAATGTTTCTTTATTAGTACTTAGTTGGAGGCCAAGTAGTGTCCTGTATGTGAGGACTCTCTTTCCCTTGATTCCTGTTTTGAAAGCCAGATTCTTGTTTAGCCCTTAGTAAGAAGTCATGTAGATTTTTTGATAGGGGAACCGTGGAAAACAGATTTCTACTCTTTTATTAACAAGGGGCTATATAGTTTCCTGTATATGAGGATTGCTATTACACACATTCATGCCTCGAATCCCTGATTCTTCTTTAGCCGTCAGCAAGATGCCCTGTAGATTTTTAGGCCTGAGGACTCGTATAACTCAGATTACTTATTTTTAGCAACAGCCGTGCAGTTACCTCTATATGAGTACTCCAGCTCACAGATACATGCGTCAAAAGCTTGATTCTTGTTTAGATCTTAGGAAGACGCCGTATACTTTTTTGGAGATTGATAAAACA
>NW_007231329.1:55007-64749 GCF_000164805.1 Carlito syrichta | reverse complement strand
CCCAGGTGGGTCTCAAACCCGCGAGCTCAGGCAATCCACTCACCTCAGCCTCCCAAAGCGCAGGATTACAGGCTGAGCCACCGAGCCCCAGCTTCTTTTTCCATTTTTTATTTGTTTGACTATTTCAGATCTATTACATACAAATAAAAAATTCTATTTACTGGGCTGGCACAGTGGCTCATGCCTGGGAGGCCAGGTAGAGGACTGCTTGAGCCTAGGAATTTGAGACCAGCCTGTACAATGTAGTCAGACCTCATCTCTACAAAGTTTTTAAAAACTTAGCTGGGCTGTCTGGGCTCGGTGGCTCAGCCTGTAATCCCAGCACTTTGGGAGACCGAGGTGAGTGGATTTGAGACCATGGGTTCGAGACCAGTCTGGGCAACTTGGTGAGACCTGTCTCTACAATGAATCAAAAATTAGCCAGGCATGGTAGTGAGTGCCTGTAGTTCCAGTTACTTGGAAGGCTGAGGTGGAAGGATCGCCGGGGCACAGCAGGTCGACACTAGGGTGGCTGTGAGCATGTCACTGCACTTGAGTTTGGGCGACAGAGTGAGACTCCAAGTTAAAAAAAAAAATTAGCTGGGCATGGTGGCATGCACCTGTAGTCCCAGCTACTTGGGAGGCTGAGGTGGGAGGACTGCCTGAGCCCAGGAGGCCGAGGCTGTGGTGAGCCACGATCGTGCCACTGCACTCCAGCCTGAGTGACAGAGAGAGACCCCAACTCAAAAAAAAAAATCTACTTACTAATATTTGATGTACATTCAAGGAGACATTGAAACAAGACAATTATTTTGAAACAGAATAATGCAGCACTCAATAAACATAGGCTCTAGAGCCAGACAAAATGAATTCAAACCCTGGCTACTACACCACTAGTAAATGTACATGTGCTGTAAGTGTTGGCTGTTGTTATTCTTAATAGAATCTGACCACAATAGCATGGGATAGAAAAGATTCTGTCTCTTAGAAAAAGAAAAATACACACACACACACATTTTTGAATTGCAGTCTCACTCTGTCGCCCAGACTGGAGTGCAGTGGCATGCTGCTCACAGACACCGCAGCCTCAATCTGCTGGGCTCAAGCATCCCTCCGCTTCAGCTTTCCAAGTAGCGGGAACGACAGGCACACGCCACTATGCCCAGCTAATTTTCTGATTTACTGTAGAGATGAGGAGGTCTTGTCAAGTTGCCCAGTCTGGTCTTGAACCCTTAAGCTCAGGCAGTCCTCTCACATGTGCCTACCAAAGTGCTGGAATTACAGGTGTGAGCTACCACCCCAGCTAAAATAACTTGTAAAATGCTCAAGTTTGGTATAATAAACAATTTACATTTTGCTGCAACTAGACCATTATACTAAAGTGGGCAATATAATATTGTTTCTTGATAAAACAATCAATGTGCTTTAAACACTACAGATGCACCATTAAAGTAAAAACCAAGCATTTCTTCAAATATTTTTGTGGTTGATGATATTGTTTTGCTGTTAAGAAATGAAATGGTTTCAGCCTTCAATGTTTAAAATATAAATTTTTCCATGCCAGAATTTGAAATGGCTAAAAAATACATGCATATGTATGTGCATATATATAAGTTTACACATTCAAACTACAAATCAACCAGCTTAGACATTTGAGAATTTTTCCCTTGTCCAAATCTTATGACATACTTATCTGTAAAAAGGAAGAATTTTTAAAGACTACAAATATAATTAACAATAATTCTGAGGTATTATTTGCATCATTTTCTTAATATGTCACACAGAGATTGCTGTAGTGACACGAGTGACCATGACAGTCATCTCAAGCTGCTAGGGCATTGGTTCTAATAGGATTCTGCCCGGGTCACATGGTAGAATAGAATGTGAGAGCTTGCCCCGAGTTCAAATCCAGAACTCTAGCTGGGTTAGCTTTGGACAAGTTAGTTAACCACCCTGAACCTAAGTTTCCTAAACAGAAAAATTAAGCATAAGATGTAAGGATTCTTTTTTTTTTGAATAGGAGTCTTACCACACCCGGCCTGGCTTCAGGATTCTAAATCATACCATGTAAAGTGCCTGGCATACAGTATCCACTGACAACAGTCATTGTATTAGCTACCAAGATGGTGAATCAGGCATAGACTACCCACACCAAGAACTGTATCAGCCGGGCTTGGTGGCTCAGCCTGAATCCCGCGCTTTGGGAGGCCAAGGTGAGTGAATTGCCTGAGCCTGTGGATTCAAGACCCACCTGGGCAACTTGGCGAGACCTTGTCTCTACAATAAATAAAAAAAAATTAGCCAGGTGTGGTAGCACGCACCTGTAGTTCCAGCTACTTGGAAGGCTGAGGCAGAAGGATCACCGGAGTCCAGCAGGTCGAGGCTGTGGTGGCCGGGAGTGTGCCACTGCATCCAGTCTGGGCAACGGAGTGAGACACCAACTCAAAAAACAAAAAAAAACTGCATCTATGCTCATCAAATGCTTGATGGACTTGGTTCAGACTCCACTTATTTTTCAAAGATAATTTATGACCATTTGATATCAACTTTTATTTTTTAATTTTTTAACTTAAAACAAATTTTTAGAAAAGGTAATAGTCTCCTATAGCACAAAATTCAAAAAGCTACAAAGAAAAAGGTAAATATTTTAAGTGTATAATCAACATATGACCCAATGCTTGCTTCTCATCAATTTATTTATTTTTATTTATTTATTTTTGGCTGGAGTACCATGGCACACTCATGGCCACCCCAGTGTCAACTTGCTAGCTCCAGCGATCCTTCTGCCTCAGTCTTCCAAGTAGCTGGAACTACAGGCGCGTGCTACCATGCCCAGCTAACTTTTTAAAAATTTATTTATTGTTGAGACGAGGTCTTGCCAAGTTGCCCAGGCGGATCTTGAACCCACGGGCTCAGGCAATCCACTTGCCTCGGTCTCCCAAAGCACTGGGATTACAGGCTGAGCCACTGAACATGGCTGTTTCTATCAATTTAAACAACAGAATTACTGCTTTGTTTTTATACTGTTATCTCTTCTTTTTTTTTCTTTTTTTGAGTTGGAATCTCACTCTGTCGCCCAGACTGGAGTGCAGTGGCCGCTCCCACCCACCGCAGCCTCAACCCGCTGGGCTCCGGCGATCCTTCCGCCTCAGCCTTCTGAGTAGCTGGAACTACAGGCGCGCACTACCACACCCGGCTAATTTTTTATTTATTTTGTTTGTTAGTTTGTTTTTGTTTTTGAGTTGGAGTCTCACTCTGTCGCCCAGACTGGAGTGCAGTGGCCGCTCCCGGCCACCGCAGCCTCGCCTGCTGGGCTCCGGCGATCCTTTTGCCTCAGCCTTCCAAGTAGCCGGAATTACAGGCATGCGCTACCACGCCCAACTAATTTTTTGATTTATTGTAGAGATGAGGTCTCGCCAAGTTGCCCAGGCGGGTCTCGAACCTGTGGGCTCAGGCAATCCACTCACCTCAGCCTCCCAAAGGCACGGGATTACAGGCTGAGTCACCGAGCCTGGCTTATCTCTTCTTTTTTATTTTACTTTTTTGTAGAGACAGGATTTCGCTATGTTGCCCAGGCATATTGTGAACTCCTAGGCTGGAGTGATTCCCCCCATTTTGGCCTCCAAAGTGCTGAGATTACAGGTGTCTGGCCATTTCTTTTTCCTAAAAGTTCAACATTTATCGTAATTTTTATCCCTTCCCTCAGAGATGTGAATTACATTATAGGTCAACCCTGGCATGTACAATTCCTCACAAATTACTACTGACAACTCAAATGCTATTGGAGAAGTCAACTGCTCAATTCTTTTTTCCTTAAATTCAGTATCTATGTAAATTGTTTCATGTGTTATCCCACAAATCCAAACTACACTCAAATAAGAACAAAGGATCAATAAATGAAGTTTTAGGAAAGTTAAGCATCTCTGATTTTGTAAAAATAAGACTCCCAAGTATAATTTTATTATAAGGAAATTTCTGAACCATGAATTCAACAAATGCAATCTTAGTTTACTTACTGACAACTTTTTCATAAAATCAAAACAAATATAGGTAGAATAACATGTTCTATTTAAAAGCACCAGAAATACCTCATATTAGTTCATTACTCTATCTCCAGTATCTAGCATAATGCCTGGCATATGACAGACACAATTAATTATCGTAAGACTGCCATGCATGGTGGCTCGCATGTAATCCCAGCTACTTGGGAGGCTGAGGCAGGAAGACCACTTGTGCCCAGGAGTCCTAGACCAGCCTGCAACACAACGAAACTTTACCTCTAAAAAAATTTTTTTTTTTTTTGCCGGGCTCAGTGGCTCAGACTGCAATCCTGCGCCTTTGGGAGGCTGAGGTGAGTGGATTGCCTGAGCCCACGGGTTCGAGAGCCGCCGGGGCAGCAAGACCTCATCTCTACAATAAATCAAAAAATCAGCCGGCGTGGTAGCACATGCCTGTAATTCCGGCTACTCAGAAGGCTGAGGCGGCAGGATCGCCGGAGCCCAACACGTGGAGGCTGCGGTGGCCGGGAGCGGCCACTGCACTCCAGCCTGGGCGACAGAGTGAGACACCAACTCAAAAAAAAAAAAAATTTTTTTTTAATTAGCCAGGCACATTGGGAGGCCAAGGTGAGAGGATTGCCTGAGCTCAGGGGCTCAACACCAGCCCGGGCAACCTGGTGAGACTTCATCTCTACAATAAATCAAAAAATTAGCCGGGCACAGTGCGCACGCCTGTAGTTCTGGCTACTTGGAAGGCTGGCGTGGAAGGATCACCGGAACCCAGCAGGGCAAGGCTGCGGTGGCCGGGAGTGTGCCACTGCACTCCAGCCTGGGAAACAGAGTGAGACTCCGACTCAAAAAAAAAAAAAAAAAAAAGAAAAGCCGGGTTCAGTGGCTCAGCCTGTAAACCCGCGCTTTGGGAGGCTGAGGTGAGTGGACTGCCTAAGCCTGCGGGTTCAAGACCTGCCTGGGCCACTTGGCGAGACCTCATCTCTACAATAAATCAAAAATTAGCTGGGCGTGGTAGTGCGCGCCTGTAGTTCCGGCTACTTGGGAGGCGGAGGCGGAAGGATCGCTGGAGCCCAGCAGGTTGAGGCTGCGTGGCCGGGAGCGGCTACTGTACTCCGGTCTGGGTGACAGAGTGAGACTCCAACTCCAAAAAAAAAGAAAAAAGAAAAAAGAAAAAAGAATAAAACTAGCTGGGTGTAGTGGTGTGCACTTGTAGTCCTAGCCACTTGGGAGGCTGAGGCAGGAGGCTCACTGGAGCTCACGGATTCAAGGTTGCAATGAGCTGTGATCACAACACTGCACTCCAGCCTGAGCAACAGAGAGAAACTCCCATCTCTAAAACAAATTTTGTAAATAACATTTTAAAATAACTGTAGAACCAGCGAGTGACATTCTGAAAAGAAGTCAAAACTGACAAAATACAAGTTATTTATTTTAGAGGTTTAATGTGAATTAAACTACCAATAACCGCAAACCATTGGCAATGTCTGTTACTGTCATTCTAGTCTCACTTTCCCTCTTCACTATCCCCTCAGCAAGGAAACTGAGTTGCTATGAGGCAGAGAGAGTTAGAACGAGGGATACTATGCTTTCATGATGCTGAGTTTGTTTTTATGTGTTTTTTTTCTTGAGTTGGAGTCTCACTTTGTTGCCTAGTCTCACGGCCACCCCAGCATCAACCTGTGGGGCTCTGGCGATCCTTCTGCCTCAGCCTTCCAAGCAGCGGAACTACAGGCATGCGCTACCATGCCCAGCTAATTTTTGATTTATTGTAGAGACGAGGTCTTACCAAGTTGCCTGGGCTGGTCTCAAACCTGCAGACTCAGGTAATCCACTCGCCTCTGCCTCCCAAGGTGCTGGGATTACAGGCTGAGCCACCGAGCCCCGCCCATGTTGCTGAGTTTTTAAAACGTGACTACTTTGAAAAATAATACAGCATTAGAAACAGCCATGCTCTTAGTATGGGGAGTCCATGTTTTCCTGCTTACCGATGACCTGACTTTGGCGGCATCCACTCGCTCATAAACCGGAGTGCAGTACACAATCAGTATGAGCAGGCTGAGAAGGAAGGCGCTGCAGCTCACAAACTCAAAAAAGTAAAGGCCCCCGCACAGGGTGCACTGCGACACGACCTCTTCACAGACGAAGGCCAGCAAAGACAGCAGCTGCAAGAGAAGCAAAACATCCCACTTCAGTGTTCTTCAGAAAGCACACCTGTTCACGCAGACGTTTACAACGTGGAGACCATGGCAAACAAGATTCGTGAATAAACCCCATCTGTGCCGAACTTATGGTCTGGCCGCCTTGAAGGAAATACGGGGCAACAAATAACAGATAACTGAATGCCAGGAGAGGGGAAAGCCAGGGGTGTCTTCAAAACACAGGGGAGGCACTCGACTCGAGGGTCAGGAAAGGCTTCCCGAGGGAAGGTTGAAGGGTGGGGGGTCAGTTTCGGGAGAGGTGGGGAGAGAGGTTCCCAGCAGAGCAGTCCACAGAAAGGCCAAGATGAGGGGACATGAGACCCCGGCCACAACACACACACACACACACTCCCTCCTTCCCCACCCGCTCCCTCTCTCTCCCCCCACCTCCCGCTCTCTCTCCCTCTCCCCCTCCCACCACCCACCCCGAATGAACGTGGAAGCGAGTTAAATCAACATGGCTAAAATGTCGTGTTTGAGAGGCGGGAATAGCAGCACAAAGATGATCGCACGCGACCAGGGAGGCAAGCCAAGGCCACGTCTAGCCCTACGCATTCGCAGTTCAAAGGTCTGGATTCTAAGAGCTTTGAAGCGACATGGTCAGGTCTATGCTTCTGGTGGTTCTCGCTGGCTACTACGTGGAGAAGGGACTGGAGGTGGGGCGAAAACCTGGCATGGACACACAGCCGGGCCGTTGATGTAGGAAATCTGGGAAGAGACAGTGTCCACGCAGCGGCCATGGAGAGAGGAGCAGCCCAGAGAGAGGCACAACGGCGCTCACCAGCAGGACGGGCACGAGTCAGGGACACTCGAGGTGACACAAGTGCACCTTCAACACCTCGACTTAGAAGAGAAGGGCACACTTGCTCACCATGCTCTGAGGCGGGTCTTTCCTCCCAGGTAGAACTCCACATCCTGTTTTTGCTTCAGTCACTTTTGTCACCTGCGGACTGCCACTTCCAGACTGTTATCTGAAGTGGAGTAAGACCCTGGACACTCGAGGACAGAGTGCAGAATTTTCTAGTGGGACAAGTTTTACCAGCTGTTTACAGTTGCCTTGCTCTTACTTAATTCCACAGCAGACAAATATTTTCCAGTTACTCAGGATGCTGAGATGGGAGAATCACTTGAGCCCAGGAGGTCGAGGCTACGGTGAGCCATAATTACCACTGCACTCAGCCTGGGTGACAGAGGGAGATCCTGTCTCAAAGAAAGAAAAACACTAAAACACCGACATCAGCCTGAGCTTTGAGAAGGTTGCTGGTGACACCGGCAAGGAAAGTCCCAGGGTAGTCAAGCAGGGAAGCCACAGGACAGTACTGTTTGCTGGGAAGTGAGGGGGGACAAGGTGGTGGCATAAAAGTAGCATGGGCAAGACGGGAGGCTAGGAAAAATGCTAGATGGGCAGAAGAGGGTGAATTCCAGGATGACAGACAACGCAGCATGTTTAAATGCTCGGGCAGAAACCAGCAGGATGGGTAGGTCTAAAGACAGGTAGAAAAATGGCTCTCAGCCGGGCTCGGTGGCTCAGCCTGTCATCCCACGCCTTTGGGAGGCTGAGGTGAGTGGATGGCCTGAGCCCACAGGTTCGAGACCCGCCTGGGCGGCGAGACCTCATCTCTACAATAAATCAAAAAATCAGCCGGGCGTGGTAGCGTGCGCCTGTAATTCCAGCTACTCGGAAGGCTGAGGCGGAAGGATCGCCGGAGCCCAGCAGGTCGAGGCTGCGGCGGCCGGGAGCGGCCACTGCACTCCAGTCTGGGCGACAGTGAGACTCCAACTCAAAAAAAAAGAAAAATGGCTCTCTAAAGGCAGGACTCAGGCTCGGGTTTGGAGCTACGCCTTCTCTAGAAAGAGGAGGGGAGCACGTGGCTCACTTGGGAAGTTTGTGTGGCTTTTGTGGAAGCTGAGGGAGTTTCCTTCTGAGCGCCCAAACCATCAAGTGATCGACAGCCCTAGCCAAAGGTGAATGGGAAAGGCCGTCCCACAGTCAGGCCGGTAGCTTGAAGCAACGGGACACATGAATGGCACCAAGACTGCTACCAAAATCCACAGACGCATGTCAGAGCATACAATTAACACTGTAGCCTATGGAACATTTCCGTTAAGAGGCAATGGTGCAGTCACTCTGGAGAACCGAGCAGCAGTTTCTTCGAGACTAAGCATGCGTCTACCTTATGGCCCAGCCACAGCACTCACGGGCATGTATTCCAGAGAAACGAAAACTTACATGCATGCAAAAACAGATACACGGATGTTCCTATGTTATTCACAATAGCCCCAAACTAGAAACAGCCCAGATACCTTCAATGATTAAACAAACCGTGACACATCCATACCATGGAATATTAGCAATAACAGGAACAGATCTGATATACACAATGACCTAGATTTCCAGAGAATCATGCGAAGTAAGAAAAACCCAATCTCAAAAGGTTACATACTATAGGATTCCATTTACCGAGCATTCTTCGAATAACAAAAATTACAGCGATTGTGAACAAGTCAGTGGTGGTCAGGGGAAAGAGGAAAGGCGTGGTTGTCAAGGGGTAACACAGGGAAGCTCTGCTACGACAGAACAGCTCAGGAATGATTGTGGTGGTGATTATGGGAAGCTATCCAAACGTGTGAGAAAATTCCACTGAAACACACACACACACACACAAATTAGTGCATGGGCCCTCTCTATGCTTTTTTTTTTTTTTTTTGCAACTTCCTGTGAATCCATAATTATTTCAAAATGAAAAGTTTTTTAAAAGTCAAATCTAAATTGGTATCTAAGCTGCTAAGGAATTTCCCTCCTCCTACTGGTAATATGAAATTGATATATCCCTCAAACTGAAAAGAATTCATATAATGAAAATAGAGAGGCTGGGCTCGGTGGCACAGTCTGTAATCCCACCACTTTGGAAGGCTGAAGCAAGTGGATAGCCTGAGCCCTTGGGTTCGAGGCCAGCCTGGGCAACTTGGCAAGACCTCATCTCTACAATAAATCAAAAATTAGCCGGGTGTAGTAGCGCATGCCTGTAGTTCCAGCTACTTGGAAGGCTACAAAAATGTTTTTAAAAATTAGCTAGGGCTGGGCACGGTGGCTCAGCCTGTAATCCTAGCATTTTGGGAGGCCGAGGCGAGAGGATTGCCTGAGCCCGGGGTTTTGAGATCAGCCTGGGCAACTTGGTGAGACCTCGTCTCTACACTAAATACAAAAATTAGCTGGGCGTGGTGTCATGCATCTGTAGTTTCAGCGTCTGTAGATCCTCAGGTGGCAACATTGCCTGAGTCCAACAGGTTGAGGCTGTGGTGGCCGTGGGCGTGCCACTGCACTCCAGCGTGGCCCACAGAGTGAGACTCCAACTCAAAAAACCCCCCAAAAAATTAGCTGGGTGTGATGGTGCACGCCTGTAGACCCAGCTACTTGGGAGGCTGAGGCAGAAAATCGCTGGTGCCCAGGAGTTTGAGGCTGCAGTGAGTTGTGATCATGCCACTGTACTCCAGCCTGGGTGACTGAGACTCGACTCAAAAGTAAAATAAAATAAAATAAAATAAAATAAAATA
>NW_007231329.1:53102-54675 GCF_000164805.1 Carlito syrichta | reverse complement strand
TGTAGAGATGAGGTCTCGTCAAGTTGCTCAGGTGGGTCTCGAACCCACGAGCTCAGGCAATCCACTCACCTCAGCCTCCCAAAGGCGCGGGATTACAGGCTGAGCCACCGAGCCCGGCAAGATACTTTCTTAGATACCTATAAAAATTATAGTTAAAAGACGAGCCTGTAGATGACTATAGCATAATAAAATCCTAAATGTCTAATATTCCACTTGCTTTATTCTTGCCTCTATATTAAATCATGTCCAGGTTTTAAGAGTTTCTCTATGAGAAATTTGCAAAATATGCCTCAGGTGTATAAAAGTAATTAACTGTGAGAAGAGAACCGTCTAATACTCTAGTTGGGGTATGAGAATAGTTGACCTTGAACCATTCTCATTACAGTAGATTATCAGGAACGCACATCTGTGAATGACATGACAATAAACACTTATCAGTAGTACAGACAAAAATGCTTGTCTATTCTTAGTTGGAAAGGGGCAGGATCCAGCCTGTCCTGAAGCAGTCAGTTCCACTGGTGTCAACAGGAGGCGTTTTACTGACCTGCAGCCTCAGAGCAGTATTATGTGCCTGGAGTCTTGAGAGAATGAAGGGGTGCAACATTAAGTGTGGACATAAACTATTTCCCATCTCCAGTTAAAGGCCAGGAAATCAATACTACAAGCTACAATCAGCGTGGAAGTCTCTCCTGTCTACCCATCTGAAGCCACTAACCTTCCTTTACAGCCTCTGCAGCACTATGCAATCGCTAGTTCAAAGTGGACTTCAGTAGCTGGGCGTGGTGGTGCGCGCCTGTAGTTCCAGCTACTTGGAAGGCTGAGGCGGAAGGATTGCTAGAACCCAGCAAGTCAACACTGGGGTAGCCGGAGTGTGCCACTGCACTCCAGCCTGGGCGACAGAGTGACTCCAAATAAAAAAAAAAATAAAGTGGACTTCTGGGTCCTGTGTCCAACCAACACTGTGATACATATAGGAACATGTAATGACAGAGTCACCAGATCAACTGCAAAAAACTGCAAGAAAGATTATTAAGAAAATTATCTCATGCCACATAATTGAGCATTCATTATACATAAGTTCTGGAACTCTCAGGAAAACGTTCAGAGTAGCCAGAGGAGGATGAATGGAAAAGCAGGACTCAGACAGGGTCGAAGACTCACACAATCTGGACAGGCAGAGGACATTCCAGGCGGGGAATGAACAGGAACAGATGCATAAAGGCAGGGCTTTGCATGGTAAGCCCAAAAATGATAATAAGGCAACTGACCTAACTGGATGGGGATGATGAAAACACGGTTAAGGAGCTGGGCGTGGTGTGACCACATGCAAGGGAAGGCGGGCACCCAAGGAAGGCGGAGGAGCGCCTGTCTGCTGCCTAGAAGACAGGAGGAGATGGAGGATCGGGTGGGGCCTGGAGGATTCACAGCGCAAGAGCAGGAGGGAAAGGAGCAACCAGCACAGGACAAGCAAGTCACGGGAAGTGTTTTGAAAGAAAGAAAATAAGCTGGGCTCGGTGGCTCAGTCTGTAATCCCGTGCCTTTGGGAGGCTGAGGTGAGTGGATTGCCTGAGCC
>NW_007231329.1:51094-53082 GCF_000164805.1 Carlito syrichta | reverse complement strand
AGAAAAAAAAAAAAAAGGAAAACACCTTTAAAAGCAAACTGTTCATCAGACAGTGATGCCTGGGTGTGCAAAAGTTCTGGGAGGGCTGGGAGGAACGGTTTGTTTTATTTTAGTATTTTTAGCTGGTTTTTTTGGTAAGCAGACTTTTTTGTATCAAAGAAAAACACTGTGAAAGTTAAGGGAAGGAAGAAGTTCAAGAATTGGGTGGTCATCAGCGTTAAATATCAGGGGATGAGAACAGGAAGAGAGAAACGCCACTGAATTAGATAAGAAGTTAATGATGGGCAGCTCAGCCTGTAATCCCAGCACTTTGGGAGGCTGAGGCTAGTGGACTGCCTGAGCCTGTGGGTTCGAGACCAGCTCGGACAGCTTGGCCAGACCTCATCTCTACAATACATTAAAAAAAAAAAAAATTAGCCAGGCGTGGTAGTGCGCGTCTGTAGTTCCGGCTACTTGGAAGGCAGAGGCAGAAGGATCACTAGAGCCCAGCCGGTGGATGCTGGGGTGGCCGTGAGTGTGCCACTGCATTCCAGCCTGGGTGACGGAATGAGACTCCAATCAACACACACACACACAAGCACACACACACACACACACACACACACACAGAAGTCAATGATAAGTGAAACCCATAAGGGAAAAAGGCTCATTTATTATTTCTTGGCAAACAGTTTTGTTTTCAATAGCATACAATCATCATACTGAAGACTGTTTACTGAATATTAAGCTAAGCACTCAACAAACTGTATACTCAGCGCAGCTCCTCCTAATGACAGAAAACTTTACCCAAACATAATTAAGAGAATTATCAAGCTGTAGAGGTGGGAGGGTCTGGGAGAGCACAGACGCAAAGCTGCTGACAGGCCACTCTCCAAGTGAGGCAGGCACAGCCAAGGACGGGCTCCTAACTCCCACTCTGTACTTGTCCCTCACAAGATGCTTCATCAAGATCATTTTATAACTATGTTTGTTTGTGTACATTTTTCCTGTAAGACTGGGTTTTTAAACTTATAACCACAGTTTTGCATATTTTGCTTTTTGCTATTAAATCATACCTAAAAACAATTTGCTAGGGTCAACACATTTGGGAAGGCTTAGTGACTAAAAGCTGGTCTTACAGTTCTGGTGATTCAAACATTCAGATAATGACTACTCTGTATTTATCTTCAGTTTCACTACCTTTTCTGAAACTTCATGTCTTCCTAAAAATTAACAGTCATTGTTGGGTTCAGTGGCTCATGCCTATAATCCTAATATTCATACTTTGGAAGGTCAAGACAGGAAGATTGTTTCAGCCCAAAAGCTTGAGACCAACCTAGGTAACACAGTGAGATCTCATCTCCCCCAAAATAAAAAAAAATTAGCCAGGCATGGTGGCATGCCCACAATCCCAGCTACTTGGGAGACAGAGGCAGAAGGACTGCCTGAGCCCAGAATCAAGGCTGCAGTGAGCTGTGATCGTGCCACTGCACTCTAGGCTGGACAAGAGAGAGACCTTGACTAAAAAAAAACAAAAAAAACAAAACAGTCATTATACTAAACACAAATTCCCCATCACTTATCTTTAACAATCTAATTCTTACAATTTTTTTTTTTTTTTTTGAGGTAAGGGTCTCCCTCTGGCCCGGCTAAAGGGGAGGGGGGCGGTCACCGGTCCCTGGAGGCTTTATTTTGGGGTCAGGGGGGTCTTCTGGCGCCGGTGCCTAGGAGGAGGGGGAATAAGGAAGTATATGTTGTAATATATTAATATTTGGGAAATCTGAGTAAAAAATAGCCAGTAGGATTCTTTTCTTTAGTGCTTTGCAATGCATATATCTAACAAGAAAAAAAACACTCTTAATCACTGTATACAAACAACTCTTACAAATCAGTAAAAGACAAATAATAACTTTTTAAACAGATAAAAACATATGCACATATGCTCAAACTCACTATTTAATCAGATAGGCACAATTTAAAACACCAATGTAATACACAGCACTCTCAAA